>NC_084495.1:13405000-13705000 GCF_030035675.1 Rhineura floridana | reverse complement strand
ATTGCTAGTAGGTGTTGGTAGAAAGTTATAAGGATCTGAAACATAGTTATAAAGTTATAGGGAACTAAAACACACCTTAATTGCCAAACTAAACTCATCTTCCAAAGAAAAACATTTTCCCCCATGCATTTAAACTACGCCTGTACCTATTAATAAAGTTTCATCATTATGACTCTGGTCATCTGAAAGCTAAAAGTATGTAATTGAACAGTTATTAGTGTCATACTGCCAGAGGGCATTATTTGACAAGAGATTTATATGATGGGCAATTACAGCCACTCAACCTTGAAGGATAGATAATTTTATCTTCAGATGGGAACGGATTACCTTGCAGTTCTTTTTTTAAAAAAAAAAACCCAGAAGTTGTTGGTTTTTTTGAAGATTCGGGGGGGGGAATCTATGAAAATGTTAGTGCTTTAGAAACCCTAATTTGCTGTTCCCCGCACTTCTAACAAACTATTTTTACCAGAATATGATTTGCAAAAGATTGCATTGCCAATTTACAATCTCAGTTACCAAGCATATAGATATAATCACATGCAATTGTGATTAACAAAACAGAGGTTTTTATTGTATTACCGAAACATTTCGGCTTCAGCCTTCATCTGCTGCTAACATACAAACCTGTATGTATGTAAACCGCCCAGAGAGCTTTGGCTATGGGGCAGTATATAAATATAATAAACAAACAAACATACAAATGCTGTTACCAAGGTGGCAGTTATAGAGCTTTGAGGACGGGATGCTCAGAGGGGCTTCATTTGCAGAAGCTAAGTGATGCTGGTACTGTCCTCCAGGTTCAGGCCATGTGGTGCCAATGTGTCCAGAGAGTAAATCCAAAAGTTCTCCCTTTTGGTCAATGCTGCTGCATCTGCTGGCATCTCTATCGCTGTAATGGAAAAGTCCAACAGGCTGTGACCTTCGATGTCGAAATGTTTTGCAACTGGTTGCTCCACTTTTTTTGTGTTAAGATTGCCGATTTGTGGTTTCTGAAGTGTGTACCTTGGTCAGTTGTGGTTTTTCCTATGTATTGGATATAACATCCTGGTCTTTTGCATTCCATGACATAAATTATATTGCAGGACCTGCAGGTGATGTTCTGTTGGATGTAATATGTTCTGCCTGTCCTAGTGCTTTTGAAAGCAGCTGTACACACAGGTGATGCAGCGTTTGGAGTGACAAGGATGAGACCCAGGATTGCTCATAGGCGACTTCAGTACAGCCCTCACTAACAGTCTGCGTAAATAAGGAGGCTGGTGAAATGCTACAACAGGAAGCTTGTTGATGGCTCTAGCAAGATGTTCAGTGTTCGCTAGCAATGGGTAGCTTTCCCTGATTGCTCGGTGATAGTCAGGAGATGCTGGATGGAAGTCTACCACAAATGGTAGATAGATTTCAAGATAAATGTTGGGAAACTTCTTTGGACACATTGGCACCACATGGCCTTAGCCTGGAGGACAGTACCAGCATTACTTAGCTTCTGCAAATGAAGCCCCTCTGAGCATCCCATCGTCAAAGCTCTATAACTGCCACCTTGGTAACAGCATTTGTATGTTAGTAGCTGATGAAAGCAGAAGCTGAAACATTTTGGTAGAACAAGAAAAACCTCTGGTTTGTTAATCACAGTTAAGAGTGTGTGTGAGTGTGTGTGTGTGTGTATAACTCCTGAAAATTTCACCAGTATTTCTCCTCCTCCCCATCTTTCTCAATGGCAATTTTTTCCACCCCTCCTCCAAATGCACCGCCCAAAAGAACCTCAGTCAAAATTATAGGCAGAACCCTAACTCAGAATATAGCAGTAAGTTTCCCAACATTTATCTTGAATCTGTCAGGGTGCACAGAGAAAAGACATGACTTGTCAAGGTATTTTTATGTACACCACTTAGAAATTTCAGTAATTATAAGTGGTATATAAAATTATAGATTGCTTAATATTTTACATGCAACATTGTACATAAAACACAGAGAGCTGTCTAGAGTCAGACCAGTGCTACATCTAACTCAGTAGCTCTCCAGGAGCAATAGCTCTCCAGGATTTCAGACAAGGGTAAATAAAGCAAACCATCTCAGGGATGACTCTTGTAAGGCTGTAGCTGCTACCAGGCCCTCTTAGCAAGCAGTTTTAGAATGCATACCACATAAAAGAATCTTTGACAGCACTGTGACTGCACATTGCATAATCAGATGTCAGCCATGGAGATGTCGGATTATAGCTATCCTGCACTAAAGCTGATGCAATGCAGCCACTTGTGTTGTGTTTGCATTACAGGGCAGCAGGGGGCCTAAACATCACACATTTCACAGAACTGTAGCCAATAATAATGAAAAGAAGAAGATGAGCTTAACATTTACCCAACATTGTATAATTTAGGATATCCGAATGCAATCAAAAGCATGTGTGCTCCAGAGTGACAGATTTGTGACCCAGACAGTGCATGCAGTCTTCTGAACTCTCCATTTCCCAGAGTGGAAAGAAGTTCCAATGGCAGCCTTTTCTAGGGGCATTATTTTTGTCAAGAGAGAATACTGGAAATTTCTGATGGGTTTTTGTGATATAAGATTGTGCAGGGTATGGGGAAGCTGAACAGGAAGACATTTTTCTCCCTCTATCCAGAACTCAGAGATATCCAATGAAGATGAAAAATTCAAAACAGAGATGAAAGTATTTTTTCACACAATATAGAAAAGGGGTGTCTTTAAAAGATTAGACAATTCATAGAGGATAAGGCTATCAGTGGCTACTATGTTCTACCTTCACTGTCAGAAACAGTATGTCTCTGAATACCAGTTGCTGGGAATTAGAGATGGGGAGATTGCTGTTGTCTTGCTTGCGGGCTTCTCACAGGCATCTGGTCAGCCACTGTGAGAACAAGATGCTGGACTGGATAGGTTTTTGGCCTGATCCAGCTAGGCTCCTCTTATGTTCTTTACAATGAAAAGAATGGGTGGGAACCCAAGGAAGATCTTTAAAGTTAGCAAGTCTCCAAAACCAACAGGATGTCCCTCCAGTTTCACAAGGCTACCTCTTGCTCATCAGCTGAAAAAAACACAGCCTGTCTCATCTGTTTCTGCTAGATTCAAAGCTGCTTCCCTCGCCACCCTCCTTTAACCCCATTGTCAGTGTGCTCGCAGTAGCTGGGATCAGTCATCATGGTGCAAAGGAGCCATTTTAGGAAGCATAGGTGCAGTCTCTCTGAGAGAACTGGAATACCACAGTTGAAGCCGAGTTCAAGGATACATTCTGACTAGGGATGGAAAGACCTGTCAATTTCAATTCTCTCCATTTCTCATTTTTCCAATCTTAAATTTGGTTCTCCACATTTCTGCAGGAAATTGTGATTTTTTTAAAAAAAAATATAATCCTCATGAAAATTTTCCAGCATTTTAGTGTGAATTTCTCCTAATAAACACATTTTTGTAGGCAGTTTCAACAGATGCATTTCTGCAAGCCGTTTCCTCTCATACAGTGCATGTTTGCATGTTATTTTCATTCATATTCATTTGTATGCACACTTTCCCCTCACATATGCATTTCTATAAAAACTGTATAGTTGGGGAACTGCATCACAAAATTTGAATTGGTGCGGATTTCAGAGGATGGCTGTGTTTCGATTTTCATATTGTCCAGGAAATTGTGGATTTGATAAGATTCAGCTTGAAATGCAATCTGAATCAAAATTCTTACTCATCCCTAGTTTGAGAAACTGTGATAATGGACAAAGACTCCATGACATGAGAAATTAGCTCTAGTACCATATTTCCAAAACCATGACATAAGGGGGTCTTGTTCCAGAAAATCCTAACCACAGCCTACCCATATTAGCACGCAGCTATGAAATGCTTTGTTTCCAACATGATTGGTTAACAGCTGTTGCTGAGGAAAGACTCAAGAAGTGGTAACCCTCCTTCTGCCGAGGTCATCAGTATAAGCGGTAGGCTAGCAATCCTTCATTGTTTATGTCCATCTGATGGTCTGGGAAATGTGAACACTTCAAGCTGCCCCCCTCCCTATTTGCCGGTTCAGCAGAAAGAGATCTCTGGAAGATCTCCACCAGCTGCACTGATGCCTATAGGGTTGAAAACTATTTTTTAAATGAATTCCCTTCCTTATCTAGCAGGATGCAGTTGCGTCCGTGTGAGTTTTTAATAAGCCAGCCACTGAAAATTGATCTTGGTTCCATCATGGCAGGTGACTGTGACCTGAGTTTCTCACTATATGTGCATACACTGGCCATTACACAAGCACCTTCAGCTGTCAAGACATGCAAAAGCCTAGAGCAAGGGACATCTTTTCACTTGACACCATAGCATTCTGATAACAGTACAAAAGGGGGTGTCTATATGTCCAGGCCTAGGTATGCAGAAGTTTGTATTAATATATTAACATCCCTCCCCTCCCCCAGTCAGATTACAGACGTCTCCAGATTTTGCAATGCCTTTTCAGTGTGCCAGAAAGTGCACACAAAAATATGTATTTCACATAAAAGAGGCATACAAAATGCATATTTTACTAATGAATGGATTGAAAAGCATTGAAAACATACAGCAAGACAAAAAAGCATACAATGAGACAGAATGGGAGGCAAAGCCACACAGCAGGATGGGATAGACCAATCATTGAGATCCAGAGAGATCAACATGGGAAAGAATTAGCTGCTCAGCCGTTCCCTGCTCCCATCATCCTTGACTGCTGACCAGGATGGCGAGGGCTGATAGGTTCCAACAGACCCCCAAATCCCCACCCCCTCTGCTGTACTGTCTCTGTGTGATGTGAACTGGTGACTGCAAAGTTCTGGGTGAAGAAAAACTTAAAGTAGTGTGGCCCCATTGGATATTAATTCCCAATACACAATTTCCTCTGCGCAGTCAAATTCTGAAGGCAAAAGAAACAGCTCTGCACTTTGAAGCATAATCTGATTGGCTGATTCCCTGTGATGCTACCAAGAAATACCTCCCCCCCATCCATGAGAACATCTATGAACTTGAATAAAAATAACATTAAAAGTTTGTTTTTTTTAAAAAAAAAATTCCTGCATTTGGAACAAAGGGCTCTACAAGAGGTTAACATTAAAAGGGCAGGCATCAATCTAAATAATCAGTAGTAGTAGTAGTAGTAGTAGTGACCAGCACACACCCACACAGCAGGAAAAAAGCGGTAGTAACTAGGGAGGAACATCCATTCGGAGGATCTCAAATACCCTCTGAAGCAACAAGCATTCACCTGACTATTGTGATGCCAAGTCTGGTTACTGTGAAGTCTGGCTCAAATGCCTGTTCATGGAGCTTCCTCTCCTGCTTCCACAGAGCATCTCCTGAGCTGTCTGCCTCTCACTATTTAAAACCCCGTTTATTTATTTATTTATTTATTTATTTATTTATTTAATTTCATTTATAAACCGCCCATAGCCAATGGCTCCCTGGGCGGTGTACAACATACAATAATACAATAAATGAACAAAATCACAGATAAAAATACAAATTCATAATAACACTAAATGATATTAGCATAGCTAAAACATTAAAACAGTAAAATACATAGAAATATATTAAAATGCCTGGGAGAATAGGAAGGTTTTAGCCTGGCGCCGAAAGGATAGCAGCGTAGGTGCCAGGCGTACCTCCTCGGGGAGACTGTTCCACAATTCGGGGGCCACCACCGAAAAGGCCCTAGATCTTGTCATTACCCTCCGAGCCTCTCGGTAAGACGGTACTCGGAGGAGGGCCTTAGATGTCGAATGAAGTGTACGGGTAGGTTCATAGCGGGAGAGGCGTTCCATCAGATATTGCGGGCCCACACCGTGTAAGGCTTTATAGGTCAATACCAGCACCTTGAATCTGGCCCGGAAACAAATCGGCAACCAGTGCAAACGGGCCAGAACAGGTGTAATATGTGAGGACCGCTTGGTCCTCGTCAGTAGTCTGGCTGCTGCATTTTGCACTAGCTGCAGCTTCCGAACCGTCTTCAAGGGCAGCCCCACGTAGAGTGCATTACAGCAATCCAATCTAGAGGTCACCAGAGCATGAACAAGTGAGGCGAGGTCGTCACCGCCAAGATAGGGGCATAGTTGGGCTACCAAACGAAGATGGTAAAACGCATTCCGAGCCACCGAGGCTACCTGAGCCTCGAGTGACAAGGAAGGGTCGAAAAGAACCCCCAGACTACGAACCTGTTCCTTCAGGGGGAGTGTAACCCCATCCAGAACAGGATGAACATCCTCCATCTGAGCGGAAAAGGCACTCACCAACAGTGTCTCAGTCTTGTCTGGATTGAGTTTCAGTTTATTAGCTCCCATCCAGTCCATTATCGCGGCCAGGCAACGGTTCAGCACATCAACAGCCTCACCTGAAGCAGATGAAAAGGAGTAATAGAGTTGCGTGTCATCAGCATGCTGATGGCAATGCACTCCAAAACTCCGGATGACCGCACCCAAAGGCTTCATGTAGATGTTGAAAAGCATGGGGGACAGAACCGATCCCTGAGGGACTCCACAATGGAGAGTCCAGGGTATTGAGCAATGTTCCCCAAGCACTACCTTCTGGAGACGATCCGCCAAGTAGGAGCGGAGCCACTGCCAAGCAGTACCCCCAACTCCCAACTCCGCGAGTCTCTCCAGAAGGATACCATGGTCGATGGTATCAAAAGCAGCTGAGAGATCAAGGAGAATCAACAGAGTTACACTCCCCCTGTCCCTCTCCGTTTGCTAATGCCACGCTTATACAGAAAAAACTCTCTAGAGAAATAACCATCTCTCATTTTTGTAGCAATCACAATTCACGCTGTCAATACAGGCTAACAGCTGAAGTATAGGGAGATTAGAGGCGCGCTGAATTTTTTTGGTCCGATTTTTTCCTGCCAATGGGGAGGGGTTGCATTGCTGTCTCTATAGATGCTTCTGAAATTCTCCTCAGGGGTTGGTGTTCTGAATTTGGTGTTCTGAATTACTTTGGCTCATCTCCATAGTGGAGCCAATGCTCCAAAGTGGAAGAAAGTCACTAACAGCTTTCAGCATCCCCTCTTCCTCCCAAAAGAGCTTAGGAGGAAACATTTCTTACCATAAGCTTGTAAGAGATTGTTGAAGGGCCGTAGCTCAGTGGTAGAGCACCTGCCTTGCATGCAGAAGGTTCCAAGTTCAATCCCCGGCATCCCCAGGTAGGTCCTGGAAAGACTCCTGCCTGGAGCCCTGGAGAACTGCTGCCAGTCAGTGTAGACCATACTGAGATAGATGGACCACTATAAGGCAGCTTCCTACTTTCTTATGTTCTCCAGTAGGACTTGAGAGGAACATAGGAAGCTGCCTTACTGAGTCAGAGACTTGGTCCATCTAGTTCAGTATTACCTACACTGACTGGCAGCATCTCTCCAGGGTTTTAAGCAGGAGTCTCTCCCAGTCCTACTTGGAGATGCCAGGGATTGAACCTGGGCACTTCTGCATGCAAAGCAGATGTTCTCACCCTGTGCTGTAGGTCTTCCCTATGACTAGCAGGGATGGCAGGGAAAGATCCAGTGGTGATACATCCTGGACTGCATCAGTAAGATCAGAGCGTGGAAAAGTTACTTTTTTGAACTACAACTCCCATCAGCCCAATCCAGTGGCCATGCTGGCTGGGGCTAATGGGAGTTGTAGTTTTGTTGGGTGAGATCTAAATGAGACCTCACTGTGCCCCCTTCCCCCAGGTAAGGCACGGAGCTGGACTGAACCCTGAATCTGGATTAGGAAGGAAATACACTCACACACGATCTTTGATCAAAGGTTCCATCCAACCAAAAAGCCTCTCTCAGTCCAACCGAGAGAGACAGCTGTGGTCAGATGGACAACTTTATTAAGAATTCACTAGTAATTTATAGGATTTGGGGTACAGTAAATAATAAACAACAAAGACGGGCATATAGGTAGTACAAAGGCAAAGAAACACGTAACATACTTCTTTCAAGGATACAAGAGGATATCACATTCCGTCCATCCTCCTGTCAAGCTGACACTTACTTATCTTTAAGGTCTTTGAAGTCCTTGGGAAAGAGACAGAGGAGCCAGCATTATGTTTGACAAATATACAACTAATTCCTTTAGAACAAATCAGCGATTACCCCTCACCTTTGCTCTACATACTTAGCAGTGAGGATACACAGCCTTAAAGGAATAGGAATCTTAAAGGGACAGTAACACTCACGGATTCTGAGAGAACACAAAATACTAAAAGAAAGGAGTAAGAGTTTGTTACGAGCACCCATATAAATTTTATGGATAACAGTTTAAAAAAGTAACTTTTCCAAGCTCTGATAGGATACATTAAGGTAGGAAGGTGGAGAGGCTGTTACTTTTGCCAAGATAAAAATTAGAATTAAAAGATAATGAACCTCCCACCCTGTGGTGCACATTAATCCTTGGAATCGGAAACATAACAGACCTTGCCTTAACCCCATGCTGCCTAGTGCATTTCCTTGTTAAGGAAGCAGCAGGCAGAAGATCAGAAATAAAGCAAGTTAGAATTATGCAAACAAACAGATTTAATGACTGCAGTGTTAATTACAGTGCCACAGCTATGGCTTTTCAACCCACTACAATGGGTTGGATGCTCTAGGAGATAGATTACAAGTAGGGAGACTGCAAGTAGCAAGAAGACAATCAAGGATCGATCAGGCATGTTGATCAACATTTCATTGGCCAAATCATGAACGGGAATTAATTACATGTTAAAAACTGCGAGGAGAAAAGCCCAAATAGTTGTGAATTGTAAGAGTTCCAAAGACGCAGTGCATTTTATAATTTATTTTTCTGACTGCATGAACATAAGAACATAAGAAGAGCCCGCTGGATCAGGCCAATGGCCCATCTAGTCCAGCATCCTGTTCTCACAGTGTCCAGGCAGTTGCCCATGGGAAACCCATAAGCAGGACCTGAGTGCATAAAACACACTCCCCTCCTGTGGTTTCCAGCAACTGGTATTTGGTTCGATACTGTCTCTGCCTATGGAGACAGAACATAGCCATCATGGCTAGTAGCCACTGATAGCCTTTTCCTCCATGAATTGGTCTCATCCTCTTTTAAAGCCCTCCAAATTGGTGGCCATCACTTCCTCTTGTGGGAGCAAATTCCATAGTTTAACTGTGCCCTGTGTGAAGAAGGACTTCTTTTGTCTGTCCTGAATCTTCCAACATTCAGCTTCATTGGATATCCATGAGTTCTAGTGTTAAGAGGGAGGGAGAAAAACGTTTATCGATCCACTTTCCCCATGCCATGCGTAATTTTATACACTTCTGTCATGCCACCTCTTACTCACCTTTCCTCTAAACTAAAATATCCCAAATGCTGCAAGCTTTTCTCGTAGGGTGGTTGCTCCATCCCCTTGATCATTCTAGTTGCCCCTTTTTCTGAAATCATGGTAAAAGTGTTATGTAAATTAGGGGGCTTTAACCTTCTTAGGCCTGTGGACACATCTGGATTTTTGAATGAGTGCTGTGGGCAACATCCCTTTGGTCACTTCTGTTCCCCTCCCCTTGAAAACTCTTCCCCCAAGACAGACAGGAAGTAAGCACGCAAGTCCACCCACTTCATTTTTCCACGGGATCTCGGTAAAAGCCAGATCCAGCAGAATTAATCTAAGCCTTGAAAATCACATTGAGTTGAAAGTAGAAGCAGTAAAGAAAATCACTCTTCCATGCAGCTGCTGCTGAAAATGGTTTGGAAACTACAGTGAGTACAAAAGAGACGACGAGGATGCTGATAGGGTAGCGGGCTAAATGCACATAAGCCCCATATTACACAGCTAGGTTGGTTCTGAGCCCATTTCAAGGTGGTACTTCCACCTGTGTTTAAAGTTCTGCATGGTCAAGGGGAGAACACTTGCTATTATGCAGACTTGCCCGTGCCTTAAAATCCATGTGGATGAGATACTCCTGGTGGCTCTTGTGCCGGGTGAAGCATGTAGCGTAGGAGCCAGGGAAGGGTCTTTTCAGTGGTGGCTCTGCTTCTGTGGAATTCCCTCCCCATCAAGATGCCTCTTGCTGCTTCATTGCACTCTTGTAGAAAGCAAGTCAAGATGCACTTCTTTCAGCCGAGTTTGGGAGGTGAGGTGAGGTGGAGAACTGTTAGTTTTTGCAGTCAGATTTTCTTTGAACAGATGAACCATTTAATTCTGTGTGTTGGAGTTCAGGAATTGATTTTATTGTATTTGATTTGAATTCTATCTATTGTATTGTTTCATTTTTTTAAATGTAAAGCAGTCTGGGGGCCACTGGCAAAGGATGGTATGCAAAACTATTAAAACAAACTTCTCCCTTCAGCTCCGTTCTTTTCAAGGGAGAAAACTCAAAGCTCAGAGGCTTTGTGAGCTTCAGAGGAAGAATTCTAGGACATCCTTCTGCTGAGATGCACCATGTTGGTAATCCCAAAGTGTTGAAAAGCTGCTTTTTACTTGCTCTAAAACTGTGTCCCTTAAAAATTATTGGGTGTTTGCCTGAGGGGGAAGAAACCTTTTCAGGTCTTTCTCTGAAGTGTGTGTGTGTGTGGGGGGGGGAGCCTTATTGGGGAGAACAGGGTGGTGCTTCCAGGCCCTGACAAAGAACTTTAGCCCTGTTCTCCTGCCTCATGTAATTGCATGAGGGAGAACACCCAACAAGAAAGTAATCCCACACTAGGAATGGAAGGATCTGTCAACTTCTGTTGTCTCCATTTCTCATTTTTCCAGCCTTAAATTCAGTTCTCCAGATTTCTGCAGCAATTTGCAAATTTCTTTTTAAAAAATCATCATGCAAATTCTCCCGCATTTTAGTGTGAATTTCTCCTAATAAATACAAATTTGTGGGCAGCTTTGACTAAGGTACATAGCTTAACAAGCAGTTTCTTTTAATGTAATGCATTTGCATATGTTATTTTCACTCATATATCCATTTTTTATTTACACATTCCCCTAAGATAAGCATTTTTTTCAAAATATTGCTTGGTTGGCAAACTGCATTCCAAAATTCAAATAAGTGCAAATTTTGAAGGATGGCTGTGTTTTGTTTCTCATATTGTTTCAGAAAGTGTGAATTTGATAGATTAAATGTGAACTGAATTGAATTTTGCACCCACTCCTATCCCACACTACACGTGATCACTAGGACAAACTGGAGGCTGCTTCACAGCCTCTAGGGAACTAGACTTTAATGCAAAACATCAGAGGTGAAATGCACATATTTCTTCCTACACAGGGATTGCAGGGCAGTAATGGCTATAAAGATGCCAATAGATCCAACAGCATTGACTAAGAAAGAGAACTTCTGGATATATTCCCTGGACACATTGGCACCCCATGGCCTTAACCTGAAGGACTGTACAAACATCAATTAGTTTCTGCAAATGAAGCCCCTCTGAATATTCTATCCTCAAAGCTCTAACGCTGCTGCCTTGGTAACAGTATTGGTATGTTAGTAGGTGATGAAGGCGGAAGTCAAAACATTTTGCTAGTAAAATTTTTAAAAAACAAAACTCTGTTTTGTTAATCAGAATTAAGAGCATATATTTGTAGGTGATTAACGGAATCCTTACAGGGATCCAGAGCAAGCTTGGGTGAAGTTCTATTTGTTGCTTTCAGAACTCTCTCTCTCTCTCTCTCTCTCTCTCTGTCTCTC
This sequence comes from Rhineura floridana, assembly GCF_030035675.1. Classification (NCBI taxonomy): domain Eukaryota; kingdom Metazoa; phylum Chordata; class Lepidosauria; order Squamata; family Rhineuridae; genus Rhineura; species Rhineura floridana. The sequence goes on along the minus strand of NC_084495.1, from coordinate 13,693,389 downwards.
CAAATACATATACATATAGAGAGAGAGAGCCAGTGTTGCATAGTGGTTAGAGTGCTATGACCTGGGAAACCAGCGTTCGAATCCCCACACAGCCATGAAGCTCACTGGCTCTCAGCCTCAGAGGAAGGCAATGGTAAACCACCTCTGAATGCCACTTACCATGAAAACCCTATTCATAGGGTTGCCATAAGTGGGGATCGACTTGAAGGCAGTCCATTCCCATTTTCATATATATATATATATATGACATACCAGTTGAAGACCAATATACTGTACTTAACCAGACTTCACTGTTTTTCTCTAGATATTTTGGATGACCACTCCGTCAGTCCCAGCCAGAATATCTGTCTTGGTGGCTCAGAAGACATTAGAGAGTTCAGACTGAAGCAGTTCACCGGGTAGTGCAGAGCTGCTATGCTAGCTTCCCCGCAGGTGGGTTGTTGTAGTTACCAGGAGGGACATGGGTGGGGTGGCGGAGGGGCTGGCACAGTCCAAAACCACCATCAGGAGTGCTTGATTGGCTCTGCCAGCACATTTGCTCCACACCAACTTGCCTGCTTCCTTGACCTTTCCTCTGTTCTTCCTGACAAGCAACAGCAACCCACCGACTGGGAGACTAGCATAGTGGCTCTACCCTACGTGGCAAGCTCCCTGACATCTGCTAAGCCACCTAGAAGAAACTGAAACACAGTAGCCATGTAAAATCAAAGGGTTGGCAAATGATGACAAGATAACTAAGTTTTATTTAGTGTTTAATTTGAAACGTTTTGTTTTTAAACCGAGAGGTGCTGGCCAAAACTTTTCTTCTGAAGCAGGCCTTGATTACAGAAGAAGGAAATCCCCTTGTTGTCAGTGATATTCTGGACAATTTGTGTTTGTGAACTTCTGAATAAATTATGTCATCTATCATTCAAGAGAGGCAGACCAAATTCTAAATTAGTTTTCTATTTTACTGTCAGATGCGACTGACCTTTCTATTAAATTTTCTGGTCCAGATTCCCCTGATTAATATTAAATGAGCAGGGGGGCAGAGAAAGGAAAAGTGCACCTCAAGTCAGCTCTTCCCCATGGCCACCTTAAGACTTCCTCATGACCTTGATTATTTTTTATGTCCCAATTATTTATTTAACCCACATCAAGAAAGATATCCAGTGCGGGATCATTAATCGGCCTACCAATTTCAAAACTGCTTGAAACGTAAATTACTTTAAGCATGACAGAACTCCGATATGCAGGAAGGACAGCCTCATTCATTTCTTGTCATTATCTCACATAATTTCATGCCTTTTTATCTGCCAATTATGTAATGTGTTTCTTTCTTGAAAGGAGGAAACTTTTCTAGCTACTGCAAAGCAAGGACGAAAAAGGGGAACTGGGACTATTGGAACTTAACTCTCCTCCTCCCCCATTGACCTAATATTATATAAAAAAATTATAAACCACATTAAGGACAAACATCCCCAAGAAGCAGATTTCATAAAAGTAAAATACTGTTGTGTACCACCCCAATCTCCAAGTGGTGAGAGATCTCCAGGGGTTCCTGCACTTACCCAGGGTTTGGTTTCCTTGGAAAGAAGGTCAGCATAGTCTATGAAGTCTTTATGAAATATGGTTTTTGTTTGCACACATTCCAACCTGAGCCTAAGATGAAGGGGTTCAAAGCATCAGCAGTCCAATAAATCTTACTTTCTCATCAGGCTCATAGAAGGCATCCTGAAGCCATCATGCAGGAAGCAGGCTTTTTTGTGTGTCTCCAGTTCCCAGCCTTTCCTCAGACTCAACGAAAAACACAAGCCTCTCTTTGGTCGGGGGGGGGGCTCTCCTGAAGAGTTTCAATAACAATGGGATCTCCCTGGCCCATTTGGCAGTTAAGGGGCACTTGACAGACCCATTAACCCACCTGGCCACTCTGTTAGGGTTAACAAAGGAGACTCATCTGACCAGCAGACAGGTTTCTCAGCTGCAGAGCCCACCACCTCCAGGTGCAGGGTTCCAAATCATGACCAAGGCTGGAAGGGGACTCACAGAAATCATCTATCTCAACTCCCTAACCCATAACAATACAATTACAAATCAGCTACAAAAAGCATGGAAATAAAAATATATAACCATAAGAATCAACCAGCATAATATCGTTTAACACCAGCTAAGCCATAAAACCAGTAAAACATCATTGAGATACCCACAAGACTATTTAAATACCAGGAAAAAATCAATAGGATCACAGCACTTATTTAGAAAATGTGACCTGAAATATGTTTAGTATTTACTGCCTGCCTGAAGGCCTATAAAAGAAAGGACATACCTCACCCAGGAGAGAATTTCGCAGAAGGAGATGGCTAAATAGGCATGCAACATAAATGTACGTTATACATATTGCTACAACTCTGAAGACTTTTGCAATGAGATAATTCATAATGGAGGCATGATGACAACATATACAGACACCTTCTCTGAAAAGAATAGCTAGAAAGATAAAGCTGATTGGCAGACACAGATAGATCACCTTGGGTGGGAACGTCATCTTTATTCATTTCACACATTCAGTGAATTGAAAGAGGAGAGGGACTTAGAGATAGGTGGATCTTCCCATTTCACTTTCATGCTGTTTCTCTTTTTTCCAGTCCTAAACTCTGTTCTCCAAGGTTCAGATGAGTTTATGATTTTTTTAAGTGGCTTAACATTCAGTCCCTCTTCTCAGAGAACTCTGGGAATTATAGCTCTGGAAGGGGAATAGGGTGTCCTAACTCTCAGCACCCTTCACAAACTACCCAGACTCCTTTGGGGGGAAGTCATGATTGTTTAAAGTGATATACTACTTGAAATGCATAGTGCAGATGTGGCCTCACATCTGTGCCTTGTCTGAATGGTCAGAGGGGAGTCTGGTGCATGGGATTTGCTGCATACCTGAAACCAGTCCACAAAATATATGTACAATCATATTTGGGAGGAAGGGCAGGGCATAAAATAGAATCATAGAGTTGGGACCTATAAGACCATCGAGCCCAACCCCCTGCTCAATGCAGGAATCCAAATTACAGCATTCCTGACAGGTGGCTGTCCAGCTGCCTCTTGAATGCCTCCAGTGTTGGAGAGCCCACCACCTCCCTTGGTCATGGGTTCCACTGTTGTTGTGCTCTGACAGTCAGGAAGTTTTTTCTGATCTGCAGCCGAAATCTGGCTTCCTGCAACTTGAGCCCATTATTCGGTATCCTGCACTCTGGGATGATCGAGAATAGATCCAACAACAACCATTTGACTGTTCTAACATGAGAAAGGTGAGCCTTTAGGAGGATTGAATTAAAGCAGCCTATTTAGTTGTTGCTATCCTTTTAAAATATACTCTTGAATATTTTATCAATTTTTCCCCAACTGGACATCCAGAATAAGCTGAGCAGTATCCCAAAGGCATGGTTTGAAGGTAGGGATGGAGACCCTGTGGCCTCCAGATGTTATACTACAACTTCCATCATCCCTGACAATTGGCTATGCTGGCAGGGGCTGATGGGCGTTGGAAGCAAATAACATCTGTAGGGCCACATAGTCTCCATTCTGTTTAAAGGCTTCAGGGAGCTTTGTGAAAGCCTCCCCACGGACCATGTGACAATAGGCAGGGCCATTACTTGTGGGAAGGCTTACACAGAGTATATAAAGGGGCATCACATGAGCTTTGGCTCCCCACGTTTCTCTAAATGTGATCCATGCGGGCTCAAGGAACACAGAGCTGTCTTGCTCCCAAAGAACAGGAACTAACTTGTGTCCTGTGGGCTCATCACAGACAGCCCAGCTCTTTAAAGTGTTACAAGTCACTACACTGCTGTTTCGGGAAAGCAAAACCGATACATTTCAAATCAAGGCATTCCCCCCCACATACACAACCTGCCTATCCTTTGAAATTTGCACATCTCTGTATTTTGCAGAGCAGTTTTCCAACCAAGTAGTGTGTACATTAAGGGGCATAGTAGGAAAAACCATATAAATGGGGGATAACATGTACTACAAAATATAGTGAATATATATTTGAAGAACAATCTATTTGAAGAACAAACTCTCTCTTCTTGGAGCAGATGGGCGTACGAGGTCCTCAGCCGCTAGACTCTTTGTGGTTCCATCTATCAGAGCGGCCAGATTAAGTGGTACTAGATCTAAAGTCTTCTCCATTGTAGCTCCCACGCTATGGAACACTTTACCAGCTGATACTCGCTTAGCCCCGTCACTTTTGTGTTTTCGGAGGCAGTTGAAGACATGGCTTTTTGTACAGTCAGATGAATGAACATGTTACAGTTAGGGCTAAGGGGGTGGTCTAATTTTGGGGGTTTTATGTGAACAGTATCTTTATTATGTACCCGTTGATTTATATTTTGATATGTTGTTTTGTATTTTTATTCCTTTGTATGTCGCCTAGAGTGACAGGTTGTCCTGCTAGATAGGCGTCAAATAAATTTTAGATAATAATAATAATAATAATAACACGTAAAATGCATTATATTAGGGGAAATTGCTTGTACAGTAGGGCCCCGCTTAATGGCACTTCACATTCCGGCGTTCCGCTAATGCAGCGGCTTTCAATTAGGGGAAATTTCCCGTTTTAAAGCCATTTTTGCGCTTGTGCGGCATTTTGCGTCATTTTCGCGCGAAGCGTCCCATTATACTCAATGGGTTCCGCTTTACGTCGATTTCTGCTTTACGGCAGCAGTCTGGAACGGAACCTGCCGCATAAGTGGGGCCTGCCTGTAAAAATAGTGTGTATATATATTTATTATTTATTTATTTTATTTATAATTTGATTTATATGCTGCCCTTCCTCCCAGCAGGAGCCCAGAGCAGCAAACAGAAGCACTAAAAACACATCAAAACATCATAAAAACAGACCTTAAAATACATTAAAACAAAACAACTTTAAAAACATTTTTTTAAAAAAAGAAGCTTTAAAAACATCTTTTAAAAAGGGTTAAAAACATATTGTTTAAAATATATGCAGGCAATTCCATTATTTATTTAATATTAAGACATTTTAAACTGCCCTTTATCCTTACCCATACCAATATACATATTTCAAAAATATACTTTATTCTAAAATATGTATTTTAAACACACTTTGGTATAATTTAAAGTATGTATGCTTTAAGCTGGATTCCTGCATTGAGCAGGGGGTTGGACTCAGTGGACTTTTAGGGCCCTTCCAACTCTACAGTTCTATGATTCTATGTTTCATGAGCTGAGAACTGTATTGCAAAATCTGGAAAAGTGCAAAATCCAAAGAATGATTACATTCAAATCCATGCATTGGCCTGGGCAGTGTGAATCAGGTCAGTTTGCACTGGAATTCACAGAAATCAAATTCCTTAAGTCCCCCCCAAGTCTTTATTAACTGGACTGCAAAGTCATTTCAAGGAAATAATGACATCCATATACCTTCTCAGTTATTGTTGTTTGGCATGCATACACCAGTGCCAGGATGAACAAATGCCCATTTCAGACCTTTGCACATACCTCTAAATCCACCCATATTTTGTCTCAAACCCCCTTTTAAAGGTTTTGAGCCATAAGGGTAACAGAGCATTTTAGAAACATAATCATGATATATTTTAAAAGAAGGATATGGTCTTGCAATAATGAATTGTATTTATCCCAATTCATCCTTTCTGTATTTTATTTTTAAGCAGTCTAAGGCATAGAATTGTTCACAAAGTTCCCTAGAAGCCAAATCATTGTTTGAATTTACATTCAAACAGCTTCAGCTAAGCAAATGAATTTCTTAACAAATCTTACACCAATTGATTCTCTCTCTCTCTCTCCTCCCCACCTGAGAAACTGTCAAAGCATGCATTTTTAATAGCAGTCCAGTACCTTAGGCATTGAATTGGGATTAGAGAATCAACTGAGCATCAAAATGTTCACAGCACCATGAGCCATTCGCCTCTCTCTGCTTTTGATTCTCAGGCAGTTATTACCTTTGACAAAGAATTACAGAGAAATATTCCTCCAGGTATTTGAGAGTAAAGGAGGCATGAATTATTAACTGGGTTTTATTTTTATATATATTTTAACCTCGGCAGGGCCTGTTATGTCATAAAGTACTATTTGGAGGGAGGGTGGATGAAAAAGGGTCAGAAGTGGGGGATTTTATATTGTGTTGTCTCAGCAATTTTAAAGATCAGCCAGCTTTATTTTTTAATTCATTTGAAACTTCTTCTTTTTTGCTATGGCCACTGTTGAACTCCACAAGCATTCATGGCACATTAAGAGAGAGAGAGAGAGAGAGAGAGAGAGAGAGAGAGAGAGGAGAATGTCAAGAAAATCTTCATATAAAGCAAGCCAGGGGCTTAGCAAGAGTGGAGATAGCTGGTACTTAGCTACACACACTTATAGTTTTATAGCCCCTTGGGTGGATATCACTCTTCACAGCTTTCTCATGTATCATTTATTTTATTGTCAGTTTCAGTGTCCCAAAGAAGTTAAAATACTTTTCTCACTTTTGTTCACAACTCACAGGAATGCAAGAAACTCCTTTATACACAGCAGTGTAAGGGCAAATTCAGAAGTGCAGGGTCCCTTCATGACAGTCATGGCCACGCCCCCTCCTCTCCCCCTCCTTTTTTTGACTTCTGGGTTGAGAATGAGATCCTTGTTAATGCCTTCACCCTTAGGGTTGCCAGGTCCAGGGCCTGAGACTGATCCTGTATGTTTAGCAGAAGAGAAAGTCAGCCAAGTGCAGGTGTTCTTGCAACACTGTAATGGGAAAAACCACAAGGTGGAATTCTCCCTTTCCCCTGCACAACTTTGAAAGATACGTAAGACCTCTCGGTTGCCACAACCCTATTCAACCACCACAACAGATGTCCCTAGGAGCCAATAAGCATGAAAGAGGAGCATGTTAGCTACTGAGAAAAGTCTGTTCAGAGGCTGGCTCACCTCTTTTACTCTGATTGGCTCCAATCTGCAGGAAAGGAGAAGGAAGCACATTAAGAGACTCTCCATTGTGAGCAATCTTGTTATTTTTCAGAGGAGGGGAATTAGAATGGTAAAAGCAAAGGATAGCAGGAAAATAACCCAAAATGGAACTACCTGCCAGTTCAATGGAATGCAATTGAACAGGCACCAACAAGCGGATCCCATCCTTAGTTCCAAAGCCCAGAATTTTCTCAGGGCCCATTTTGATTGCCAGGGTTCAGCACTGAGTAGAAATGCTGGCAAAGTTTTCCTGGACTGGACTTTGAGAAGAACCATGGGGGCTCATAGAAGTCCACCTTTAAAAACTTTCTCAGCTCAGATTAAAATCACCTAATCCTTATCCCTTTGCTTACCCAAACAGGGGTGGGAGCATCAGCAGCACTGAACAAAGTTGTCCAAGTGTGGGTCACCTGGTGCAGCAGAGCAGTAGCAATAGCAGCTTTCCAGTGATGGAGCTGCTTGCACTCATTGGGAGGGGAAGGAGTGAGGTAGCGGTGAGGTCAAAGCTGCACATTAGCACTGCTGGGAGCATCAGATTCAATCCACTGGTGCATCCACAAAGCCCTGACATTACCTTCACCTTGCTCCTTCCCATTCCGGTAAGCGGCAGCAACTTCACTGCTGGGAGGCTATTGCTACAGTTCTATCCCACTGGGTGAGCTGCTCCTGCTGTTGCCTGGGAGCATGGTGCTGTGGTATTCCCAGGTATACAGTCTGAGTGCGTTAGAGGAGTGCAGAAATAACTGGTCTGTTAAGACTGGTGTTTGAAAGAATTAAGAAACATAAGGTTTATTACTACAAAGAGGTAAAGTCATACATACTGAAGCAGCTATGCAGCTTCCACTCAGGGAGCCATTAGTAACTCACTAAGAACAAAGACAGGAAGAAAACGGAGGAAGGGGAGGAGCAAAACCTGCAAAAGCAACAAACATTTTAGAGGAGGAATCAGCAGAGGGAGATTACATTGCCTTTGTCTGTCATCCCCCACCCCCTTCAGTTCAGATCACTTGTAACATGTGTTGGTGCTTTACTCCCAACAGAGTGGCCACGAGAGATGTGGTTTGCTCAAGTAGTACTGCAATTTCAGCCACTGATCCAACACAAAGTCAATATACTCAAGGAGCCATCACATTGCTTGAAATGATGAGGCTGCAGATAACAGAGCAGAAGCTGGAAGGAAAAGAGTTAAAGGCGCTATGAATTCCCTGGGGAAAAAAAAGAGGAAAACACATGCATTTGTTCAGATGGTCCACATGGAAACAGAAGGCTATAAAAATACCATTGTCGGACAAGAGAGGCTGCGCATGTAACAGACTGGCATAGAATCAAAGGGGTGGGGAGCTTTATGGCCAGTGAGGAATCCACATAGAAGCATGCAGAAGTGCCAATCAAGAGATTTCCTCGTCTCCTTTGGGGTTTGAAGAATTCCATCCAAATAACAAGTCTACAGTCTCTGCCGTCTGAAGTATAAGCCAAAAGATACAGAAAGGCCAAAGTGTGTACATGGAAGCTTTAGAGCAATGGGTTAAATAGATTTGGGTGGGTGGTAGAAGCATTGTACTGCCACTGATATCAGAAAGCTTACACAGATCATGAACTGTGAATGGGGACCTTCAAGCTTATGGAAGCAGATGTTTTGCTTAGAAAGGCTTTGTCTGGTTTGGGGAGGAGGGATGAAGCTGGAGGAGGAAAGAACAGGGAACAAAGGCCCATCTCAAATCATCTGCAAGAGTAATCCCAGCTCCAGTCTTGTTCATCTTTGCAGAAATGTGCTCCTTATACTTGACTGCTCACATACTAGCATTTATTTTGCCACAGGAAGAATCGGACAGATGTCAGATGCCTGATGTTCCAGATCAAAATATGAAATATAGAAATGCAGGCATTTAGTGTACACTTGCAAATATTTATTTCTTATGTGCTATTTACACACAGAGACACACACACAGCCCTTTCCCATATCCCATAAGTATATGGATTGAAGCATTCATTTTCCCCCATCTGAGAAACAAAAATGCATAGGAGAAAGAGCAATGCCATTAACATAGGAATCTGCCTTATACTGAATACGATCATTGGTCCATCTAGCTTAGCATTGCCTACACTGATTGGCAGTAGGTCTTCAGGGTTTCAGACAGGGGACATTCACAGCCCTACTTGGAGATGCTAGAGATGAATCCGGGACCTTCTGCGTGCAAAACATTTGCTCTACAACTGAGCTAGACCTTTCCCCTAAGCACTCAGGCTTATCTGCACTGTTAAAAGTGCTTAATAATGAACTCTGCCCATTTCTGGGTAGATCAGACCTAGCCACAGTGGTGCATACTTTAGGTACATTGCAGCTGGGCTACTGTACAGGGAGATTCCTTGGAAGCATCTCCATAAAATTCAATTGGTTCAGAATGTGGCACTAAGTGTGCTTGTGGAGACAGGGATATGGGAGCATATTCCATCAATTTTAGACCATCTACACTGGTTACCAATATGAATTTCAAGACCTAATTATTACCTATAAAGCCCCAAATGGCTTGGGTCCAGGGTACCTGAAAGATTACCTCCTCCAATCCCATCCTGCCTACTAACGATGGGGGAGAAATTCCATTTGGTTCACATTTAAAGCCAAAATTGATCAGATTTGCACTTTCTAAAACAATGTGAGAACTGAAACATGGCCATCTTTCAAAATTTGCACATCCGAATTTCATAATGCAGGTCTCTAACCGAACAATGTTTACAAAAATACATATATTAGGGGAAATTTGCATAAAAATGAATAGAACATAAAACAATGCATTACGTTGGGAGAAATTGCTTGCAAAAATGTGTATATTAGTCAAAAGTACATACACAGATGTGTTTAGTAGGAGAAATTTGAAATAAAATGCAACAGAGCGAACCAAAATCAGCAGATCCTTCCATCCCTACTGTCTCCATCTACAATCTGATGGAGAAGAACTTCTGTGTCTTCCAACATGACCTAAAGCAACCCTGGTCAGCAGATGAGAGGTTCTTTTCCAAGGCTGTGTCTCAGTTGTGGAATTCCTTTCCATGGGAGGTTTATTTCACCTAGGGATGAACAGAGCAGCTTAATCCTGCTCTGTTTCAGTCTCACTGGTGTTCAGTCCTGGGTCTGTTCCATCTCGCTCTCTCTGGAATTTTTAAAAGAACACAAAACAATCCAAATTTAAGTTGTTTGTTTTGAAAACAGTCTTGATGAAAAAAATCGTTTTTCAGTGCATTCATCCTTAAAAACGTGTAGGCATTTTTACAATTAAATGCATATTTCCGGACATACTATTTGTATACTGGAACTGCATTGAAAAATCTGGAGACATGAACGATCTGATTGGAAATTAATTGCATTATGATCCTTATGCAAGTTCAGGAGCATCAGATTGGGTCAATCCACTGAGAAAAGGAAACTGAACAAATTCCTTCCTCATCTCTGATTTGGCCACTTCACATTTACCTGGCTTAGGCAGGCTTTTGGGGGTGTATCCCAACTTGTGCTAGCATATCTGCTTTCATGTATCTATCACACTGTGCTCTAACCACTACACCACACTAGCTCTCATTACACCCTATATCAGGTGTAGGTAACCTTTGGTCCTCCAAATGTTGCTGAACCACATCTTCCATTAGCCCCAGTAAGCATGGCAAATGGCCAGGGATGATGGGAACTGTAATTCAGCAACTTCTGGAAAGCCACAGGTTCCCCACGCATGCCATACATAAATGAAGATAGTGAGTTGTCACCAACTAAGTTCTACTCAGAGTAGACCCACTGAAACTAATGGACCTAAGTGTGACATCCTTTCATTTCAATGGGTTTATGCCAAATAGGACTAACATTAAATACATCCCAATGATTTTATTATTCTTGTTTTCCTGTATTTTTCCCCAAATTGATTTTAAGAAGCTGTTCCCAGTCACCTTGAGCACTATATTTTAGCGGAAAGGTGGTGTATATAGGGGTTTGCATTGGCTCTGTGTGTATCCCAAAATGCCGGGTGAATAGAGGTAATCCAGGGAAAATTTCCAAGTTGGATCTCACCATTAACACATTATCTTGACTGTGCAAAGACCACCTCAACTTGAATTATGTCACTTTTTTCCATGTTGTGAGCTGTGACCCAACGATGGAAAGGTGCCATACAAATGTTGACGATGGAAAGGTGCCATACAAATAAACCATGATGATGATGATGATCTTCAGCTGGATCTGGGACTCGCTAAGCCTCCAAGTTGCTCTGTGGCCTCAGCTATCAAAGAAGAAGAGCCAGTCCTCTCCCTTTTCCCCCCTCGAAATGAAACCAAAGGGACTAGGGAAATGCCTAGAACTTGAGAGAGAGAGAGAGAGAGAGAGAGAGAGAGAGAGAGAGAGAGAGAGAGAGAGAGAGAGAGAGAGAGAGAGAGAGAGAGAGAGAGAGAGAGAGAGAGAGAGAGTATTGCTTTTGGACAAAAAAACTGTAACTTTTAATCACAGCAAATTGTTTTCTCAGTGAACTCCAATCACAGTGATTGGGGGGAGAGATTAAAAACCAGTTGCATGTGGATTTATGCATTCAAGGGCCTGGTTATTCCATGGATCATTGGTTGGGTGGATTCTTTCCCACACCACAGATGTTTTGGATACAACCTCTTCCCCAAGGGCAGGGAGGGGGGGAGAGATATACTGTGTATCCATGGACTTGCACAGGAGCAGGAATGGTGATGGAACAAAAAGACTGGATTCTTAGGAAAGACAGGTGGGAAAAAGGCACACACATCCAGAAAGGATCCTGCTAACCTAAGAGTCAGTGGGGGTGGGCTCCTCTCTCCCCACCCCCACCCCAAATTTTCAGAGATACAGCCAGTTCTCCCTAGAAAAGAGAGATTTCCTTTTTGACTTGCATAGAAGAAGGGGTAGGAGAGAAGCTCATGCATCCCCAGAAGAGACTGGGATGGAGGAAATGTCACCCTTCTAGCAAGGATCCTTCCATACCCAGAGAAGGGGTTTTGTTGGGGGCGGGGGAACAACACAGAACCACTTGAAAATGCACAGTTTTAAACATTTCCTTCAACATTAGAACTGTGCCTGGAGCATCCTGGGAAAATAATTCACTGCAATTAAAACTTAGATCTGACAGCAGCAGGGATGGGGTGCAGGGAATGATCTTGTTCACATTTAAAGGCAAACCTACTTAATTCACACTATACAAGAACTCATACACAACCACCCTTTGAAATTTGCCATTCTCCAAATTTTGCAGTGCAGTTCTCCAGCCAAGTAATGAGCACAAAAATGCGTATTCGCTGAAGTAAAGTAATAGCATACAACAACTGAAGAACATAAGAAGACTTGAAAGTGCAACTGTCATAGCAACTGTTGCAATGAAATTTATTATTAAAGAGAGGCATATAAGAGACCATATCTACTGACTCAACTAATGGGGACGCTTGCAATACAGTCTGTACAATTCCTCTTTCTAATTGGCCAGGAGTGTCATATGTGGGAATTGCTAGGATATATTCTAACATGTATGATCATTCTCGTAAGACAAGGTGCACCAGTAGCTTAAGTCATCTGGGATATGCCTAATATATTAGTGGCTGTCTTATTATAGGAACTGAGACAGAAAACTCAAAGTAGGGGAATGCAGAGTATTGATAAAAAGTCTTACAATGTCATTGAAACATAAGCAGTTGTTCTCATCCCCTGATCTAGAGGATAAAGACACTTCCCCATGAGGAAAGGTTGCAGCATTTTAGTGCACTTTAGCTTAGAGAAAGGGAGGGTAGGAGGTGATGGAAGTTTATAAAAATTCTGCATGGCATAGAGAAAGTGGATTGGGAGAACTCAGGGGCAACCAGTGAAGCTGAACATTCGGAGATTCTGAGCAAACAAAAGAAAGGATTCATATATTGCATAATTAAGCTATGGAATTAGCTCCCACAGGAAGCAATGATGGCCACCAACATGGATGGTTTTAACAGGGGATTAGACAAATTCATGGAGGATCAGGCTATCAATGGCTACTAGCACGATGGCTATATTCTGCCTCCATGGTTGGATGCAGGATGCTTCTGAATACCAGTTGCTGGAAACCGCAGGAGGGGAGAGTACTGTTGCACTCAGGTCCTGCTTGGAGGCTATCCCTTGGCATCTGGTTGGCCAGTATTCTGGACTAGATGGGTCACTGGTCTGATCCAGCAGGCTCTTCTTATGTTCTTCAGTTGTTGTATGCCGAGTCAGACCCTTGGCCCACTTAGTTCGGTCTTGCCTTCACTGGCTGGCAATGGGTCTCCAGGGTTTAAGGCAGGAGTCTCTTCCAGTCGTACTTGGAGATGCCAGGGATTGAACCTGGAACCTTCTGCAAACAAAACATGTCTACAAGCAGGACCTGATTGCAACAGTGTTCTGCCCACTTCTGCTCACAGCGACTGGTACTCGGAGACACACCACCTCCAACATTGGAAGTTTATGCAGAATCATAGCTAGCAGCCAGTGATAGCCTTATCCTCCATGAATTTGTCTAAACCCCTTTTAAAGCCATCCAAGTTTATGGCCATTACAACAGCATGTGATAACGAACACCATAGTTTAATTGTGCACTGTGTGAAGAAGTACCTCTTTTTGTCTGATCTGGATCTTCCCCTGCACTGACTCCCCTCAATTGTTTCTATGTATGCTTGCTTAACTACCTCAATTCAGTAAAAAAAAAAAAGCTTCATTTATCTTCTGTGTAACAGTGTTTGAATATATTAGTTATCCTACGTGACCTACTATGGTTGCAAAGGCTCTAGGTAACAGAGGTGAGAATAACATAACGCTGTGATATTACCATAATAAACCAACTTGAGACATTAAAGCTGATAATGAGCTTTAAAGAGATTGTATTTTACACTGTCTTCCAAAGTACCTGCAACACTTGGATTTCCAAGACAACCTCCAGTTCAGCACAGTAGAAGAAGATGAATATAAGCTTTACTTGACTACAAGAAATTGTGCCATTTCATGCAAACCTGCTTGGGACAGTTTGTAAGGGCAGAAGTGCATGAATTATCTCAGCATGCTCATAAGTGTATGCTCACTTATGAAGTATCTGAACATACCAGTTATGTGTGATTACTACCTGTTGCAAAATCATCATCATCATCATCATCATCCAGTGAATTCCATTTACTCATTTCCTTCCTTCAAAGAGCTCCCTCAAACCTTTAGGGAAGGGGCATAGCTCAGTGGTAGAGCATCTCCTTTGCATGCAGAAGGTCCCAGGTTTAATCCCTGACATCTCCAGGTAGGGCTGGGAGATGCTCCCTGCCTGAAATCCTGGAGACCTGCTGCCAGTCAATGTAGATAATGCTAGCTAAATGGACCGGTGCGTTGCTACACAGATATCCAAGTTTACCCTCAGAAAACCCCTGCAATAAAGATTACTCTCAGTGCAGAGAAACCAGGAGCTGAACCAGAGACTGCACTTAAGCACACCAGAACTCAGAAGATCAATCAATCAATCAATCAATCAATCAATCAATCAATCAATCAATCAATCAATCAATTTATATCCCACCCTTCGTCCCAGCAGCAGCCTAGGGCGGCAAACAGAAGCACTAAAAACACTTTAAAACATCATAAAAACAGACCTTAAAATACATTAAAACAAAACGTTAAAAACTTTTTTTAAAAAAAGCTTTAAAAACATCTTTAAAAAGGGTTAAAACATTATTAAAAAACATATTAACAAGCAATTCTAACACAGATGCAGACTGGGATAGGTCTCAACTTAAAAGGCTTGTTGAAATAGGAAAGTCTTCAAAAGGCACCGAAAAGATAACAGAGATGGTGAATGCCTAATATTCAAGGGGAGGGAATTCCACACGGTAGGTGGCACCACACTAAAGGTCCATTTCCTATATTGTGCAGAACGAACCTCCTGATAAGATGGTATCTGCAGGAGGCCCTCACCTGCAGAGCACAGTGATCGACTGGGTATACAAGGGGTAAGACTGTCTTTCAGGTATCCTGGTCCCAAGCTGTATAGGGCTTTGTACACCAAAACTAGAACCTTGAACTTGGCCCGGTAGCAAATGGGCAGTCAGTGCAATTCTTTCAGCAGCGGGGTGACATGTTGGCAATACTCTGCCCAGTGAGCAGTCTCATTTTGCACCAGCTACAGCTTCCGGACCAACCTCAAGGGCAGCCCCACATAGAGTGCATTACAGTAATCCAGCCTGGAGGTTACCAGTGTATGGACAACAGTGGTCAGGCTATCCCAGTCCAGAAATGGCCACAGCTGTCTTACCAGCCGAAGCTGGTCAAAGGCACTCCTAGCCATTGAGGTCAACTGGGCCTCTAGTGACAAAGATGGATCCAGGAGCACCTCCAGACCACGGACCTGCTCTTTCAGAGGGAGTACAATCCCATCCAAAGCAGGCAACTGACCAATTATCTGCACTCGGGAACCACCAACCCACAGTGTCTCCATCTTGCTAGGATTCAGACTCAGTTTATTGGCCCTCATCCAGCACACCACCGAGTATAGGCAGTGGTCCAGAGCTTGCATGGCAGCTTCCGATTCAGATGTTATGGAGAAATACAGCTGGGTATCACCAGCATACTGCTGACACCTCACCTGATTACTGCATCCAAGGGCTTCATATGTTAAACATCATGGGGGACAAGATGGTACCCTGCGACACCCCACAGCACAGCTGCCAGGGGGCCGAAAGACAGTCACCCAATGCTATTCTCTGAGAGCGACCCTGGATATAGGATCAGAACCACTGTAAAACAGTGCCTCCAATACCCATCTCACCAAGTGAGCCCAGATGGATACCATGGTCAATGGTGTCAAAAGCCACTGAGAGATCAAGTAAGAATAACAGGGTCACACTCCCCCTGTCCTTCTCCCGATAAAGGTCATCCATCAGGGCGACCAAGGCAGATTCAGTCCCATAACCAGGCCTGAACCCAAGATCTTGTTCAGCAAAGGTCCCTGCTCAAACAAGGAGCCTTTTATAGCTCTTCCTCTCAAGAAGCATCTAATAGCTAGCTTCGATATGTGGGGCCAGTCCAGAGCCTACTTCCACTGCCAGGAAAGTGTTCCAATCTGCAGATCCGATAGCTTACCAGACAAAAGGACTGGAGAAAAAGGAAGTAATTATTCACAAGGTGCATAGTTAAACTATGGAATTTCTTCCCATAAGAGGCAGTGATGGCCACCAACTTGGATGGCTTTAAAAGACGATTAGACAAATTCATGGATGAAAAGGCTACCAGTGGCTATGTTCTGTCTCCACAGGCGGAGGCAGTATGCTTCTGAATACCAGTTTCTGAAAACTGTAGGTGGGCAGGGTGATGTTGCACTCAGGTCCTGATTGTGAGCTTCCCATAGGTACTTGGCTGGCCACTGTGAGAGCAGGATTGTAGCCTAGATGAACCATTGGCCTGATCCAGTAGGGCTCTTCTTATAATAATAATAATAATAATAATAATAATAATAATAATAATAATAATAATAATAATAATAATTTAATTTTTGTGTCGCCTATCTGGCCAAGGCCACTCTAGGCGACGTACACAATTAAATTCCAGTAAAATACAATTTAAAATATGATTTAAAATACATAGCAATACAATACAGTCGACAATAAAGGATTAAATTACAGCATAAAACAGTATGTAAACAACGGGCGTTCAGTAATAGTGATAAAAGCTTAGCGCACCCCGGAGGTCCCGAAGGCCTGTCCAAAGAGCCAGGTTTTTAATGCTGGGCGGAATGCATCCAGGGAAGGGGCATGGCGAAGATCGAACGTGAGGGAGTTCCAGAGAGTGGGGGCCGCCACTGAAAATGCCCTCTCCCTAGTTCCCACCAACCTAGCTGTTTTCATTGGTGGTACTGAGAGAAGGCCCTGCGTGGCTGATCTAGTCAGGCGGCTAAGTTGGTGGTACTGGAGGTGCTCCTTCAGGTAAACTGGGCCGAGACCGTATAGGGCTTTAAAGGTTAATACCAACACCTTGAATTGGGCCCGGAAAACAACTGGAAGCCAGTGTAGATGAACTAACACCGGTGTAATGTGATCACGGCGGCGGCTATTTGTAAGTAAACGGGCCGCCGCATTTTGTACCAGCTGTAGTTTCCGGGTCGTTTTCAAGGGTAGCCCCACGTAGAGCGCATTGCAGTAGTCCAGTCGAGAGGTGACCAGTGCATGCACTACCAGTGGGAGCTGATGAACAGGGAGGTAGGGTTGCAGCCTCCGTATCAGGTGTAACTGATACCAAGCTGCCCGGCTCACTGCCGAAATCTGAGCCTCCATGGACAGCTTGGAGTCAAGAATAACCCCAAGGCTGCGGACCTGATCCTTCAGGGGCAATCTTACCCCATTGAGTTCCAGGTCAACAATACCCAACTTTCCCCTGTCACCCACAAGCAGTACCTCGGTTTTATCAGGATTGAGCTTCAGCCTGTTTCTTCCCATCCATCCACTCACGGATTCCAGGCACTTGGACAAGGTCTCTACAGCCAACTCCGGTGAAGATTTAAATGAGAGATAGAGCTGCGTGTCATCAGCATATTGGTGACACCGCAGCCCAAATCTCCTGATGATACCACCCAGCGGTTTTAAATAGATGTTAAATAGCATAGGAGAGAGAATAGAACCCTGTGGCACTCCACAAGTGAGAGGCCAAGGGTCTGAAATCTCATCCCCCAATGCTACCTGTTGATGCCTGTCAGAGAGAAAGGAATGGAACCACTGTAAAACAGTGCCTCCTATTCCCAACCCTCCCAGGCAATCTAACAGGATACCGTGGTCAACGGTATCAAAAGCCGCTGAGAGATCCAGGAGGACAAGGAAGGTGAATTCTCCCCTATCCATAGCCCTCCTCATATCATCAACCAAAGCGACCAAGGCTGTTTCAGTACCATGTCCAGTCCTGAAACCCGATTGGTATGGATCCAAATAATCCGCTTCCTCCAAGTGTGCTGACAGCTGATTTGCCACCACTCGCTCAATGATCTTGCCCAAGAATGGTAAATTCGAAATAGGGCGAAAGTTGTTCAAAACTTGGGGATCCAAGGAGGACTTTTTCAAGACAGGTCTTACAATTGCCTCCTTGAGGGCCGGTGGCATTACACCCTCCTTCAAGGATGCATTTACCACCGCCCTAATCCCTTCGCCCAATCTTTCTTTACAGTTCACAAGGAACCATGATGGGCCAGGATCAGTCAGACAGGTGGTAGGCTTTACAGTTGAAAGTACCTTGTCCACATCCTCAGAAGGAAGAGGCCGAAACAGATCCCATGAAACCGGATTGCAGCTGGCCAACTCAGGATCATCTACCACATCCACGGCGTATGGAATTGAGTTCTTTAGATGTTTGACTTTATCCGCAAAGTGCTTTGCCAATTTGTCACAGGAAGCCTTAGAATGTTCCAGGGATTCCTGAGCAACTGGACCGACCAGGCTTCGGACCACCTGGAACAGCTTCCTGGGACAGCACTCTGCGGATGCAATAGAGGCAGCAAAGAAATCCTTCTTTGTGGCCTTTATTGCCACCTGGTAGGCAGCTAGTGCTGCTCTAACCTGTGCTCGGACATCTTCAGAACGGGATTTCCGCCACCGGCGTTCTAGTCGTCCCACCTCCTGTCTCAGACTACACAACCGGGGTGTGTACCACGGTGCTGTCTGAGTTCTATTCAGGGGGAGAGGATGTTTCGGAGCCACCTGGTCTAATGCACTGGTGATTCCCTCATTCCATTCCGTCACCAGTGTTTCGACCAGGCGACCTTCAGCAGGTTCCCATTCCCCAAGGGCAGTCAGGAATCCATCAGGATCCATCAGGCGCCTGGGGCGGACCATTTTAATAGGTCCTTTGCCCCTGCGGAAGGTGTGTGGCATTGAGAGAACAAAGTTCACCAGATAGTGTTCACCATATAGGGCAGCTGCACATGGAGCTGAAGTTTCCTCCTTCAAGCCCAGCCTTCCCCAACCTGGTGCCCTTTCATCACCTCCAGCCAGCCTAACTGGCACTGATGGCAAATCTAGTCCAAAACATTTGGAGGGCAACAGGTTAAGAAAGGTTATACTAGCCACAGCTCCTGACAGACAGCAACTCATCCAGTGAGCTTCTTGATTGAGCAGGGACCTGACAGAATAAACATAATTTTTAGTCAATTCTTAGTCTTGATTTCAACTCTTAGTCTTGATTTGATTACATTATATTCATGTAAATGATATCTGAGGATGTCTGATCCATTTAAGGGCTCATATAAAAGGGCTTGCATGCACTCGAGATGGATGTGCAACCATGGTGCGGCTGTCAATGCTGCTTTGTTGGCATTGGGTTGTCACACAGCTTGTTATTCATCAAACACATATGCTCTTTCATGAGACATTCATTTCCAGAACAGTCTTCTCTGTCCTGCTCTTCCACAGCTGATTTTTTTTTTTTTGCTTTTTGCCAAGCTGAGTGTCAAACCCTTGTCTGCTGGAGGGCTTCTGTACACACACACCCCTTTATTCTTTTGATCTGTAGGAATTCATGCTACCAGGCATGCCAGGCTAGGTTATATCAGCATTTCATCAATATAGTACGTTTGATCAGTCTTCTTCTTTGAGCAAAGGAGCCCAAGAACCTCTATCCTCGACAGCCCAGCTATGGTCCCTTCTCTCTCTCTTTGAAGACCACCAGCTTGCCTCCCCCACTACCTAATTCTAATAGGATTTCTGAACTTCCTTTAGACACTCCCCTCCCAAAGCATTTCAAATGCCACTTTGATCTGTCCTGCCATCACAATCAACCCAAGGTAGGAAGACAACTGTTTCACAGTTTGAATGTTAATTGCTTGTATCTAAAGCTGCTCAAGTAGAGTTCTCAGCAACGCGATCTTATTTTCCTCTTTGGTATAGATTATATTGGTATCAGAATATCTACTCTTAAACAAGATGCTGAGATGACTTTCTTGAAAAAGCCCAAAATAGGCCTCTTGAGTAGCTAATGCTGGAGATTAGAAAGAGAAAACGATTGCTATCATGTCCTCCCTAGGAACATTGTTTCTCATTTGCTTCTTAGGGACATGAGCATGAAGGCAACAACTCAGGGCCAGGTGACCTGAGAGGTCATCTTCCCCTGTATAAACCTATACAATCACTTAGATTATCTCAGAGCTTGAAAGTAACTAGTTACAAGTAACGAATTACTTGCAATTTATTACTTTTTTGAGTAACGAGTGGGTAACTTCATTACATTTTGCTGGTAATAGAACAAGTAGTAACTTCATTACTTTTGAGGAGTAATTGTAATGTTTCCAGCATTACTTTTGTGCATTACTTGCGGGGGGAGCAGGGGAAGTCTTCTGCTCCTCTGACTTGTGGATGAAAATCATGTGCCTCAAATTGGCTTCTGTGCAGCATTGTTCTTCCTTCATGCTCTATGGGTGCTTAAGAGACAACGAGGGAGGAGGTGGAGAGCGAGACGGTATGGAGAAAACAATTGTTTAAAAATTGACAGGAGTGGAAGCAAAAAAGAGCTGGAGGCAATATATATATACAAAAATATGTGTGTTGGGGTATCATCATTGCTGGCGGTGGGTGACGGAATGTGAGATTCTGTTATGCCATTCTGTTAATCTTATGGATACAAAAAAATTCTACTACTCTCTGTGTGTGTGTGCTTATTTTTAATGTAGTTTTAGGCTACTTAGATGTGCAGCAGCCAAGACCAGCACCTTGTAGGTAATTTTTTAAAGTAACTAAAATGTAATTGTAGCAATTACTTTTGAGAAAAAAGAAAAGTAATCAGTTGCTTTCAGAGCAATTGTAATTGTAACGGCAATTACTACTTTTGGGGGGCATGTAACTGTAACTGTAATTTATTACTTTTTTAAAGTAATCTTCCAAGCTCTGGATTATCTGGGGAAATGTTAACATAAGAACAAAAGAACAACTCTGCCAGATCAGGCCAAAGATTCTTCTAGCACAGCATCCTGTTCTCACAGTGGCCAACTAGATGCCTATGGAATGTCCACAAGCAGGACCTGAGGGCAACAGCACTCTCCCCACTTGTGATTCCCAGTAACCGGTACTCAGAGGCATACTGACAATAGAAGTAGAACATAGCCACTGTCACTACTAGCCATCGATCACCTTATCTTCTATGAATTTATGTGATGCATCAGTAGAAGCTCAAATGATGAAACTGAGGCTATCATACTTTGGACACATAATGAGAAGACAGGATTCACTAGAAAAGACAATAATGCTGGGAAAAACAGAAGGGAGTAGAAAAAGAGGAAGGCCAAGCAAGAGATGGATTGATTCCATAAAGGAAGCCACAGACCTGAACTTACAAGATCTGAACAGGGTGGTTCATGACAGATGCTATTGGAGGTCACTGATTCATAGAGTTGCCATAAGTCGTAATCAACTTGAAGGCACATAACACACACACAATGATATATCTTGTTGTCCAGGCTTTCTCTGACCCATAAGAATGAGCCTTGTTATTACTGAATTATTTTTACCTGGTCTTATGATACATATTACACATTATGTTTATGTACTTTTTCATACCAGTTAGATCGGTGGTGGGGAACCCAAGGTCCAGAAAAGGGGACAAATGTGGCCCTCCAGGCCTCTCTATGTGGCCCTTGGAACTCTCCCCAGGCCATACTCTCCTCTCTCCAAGCCACATCCATATGGCAACCTGGGTCTATATGGCTGAATAGGAAGTTTTGTAACAGAGCAGAATGCAGTATTTTGTCACACAACATGCAACTAATATATGGAACCTGTTACCACAAGATGTGTCAATGGCTACAACTTATATGGCTATAAAAGGAAGATAAGACATATAGTTGCATGTAGCCCAATCTCTGAGCAGTTTGAGACTTCCAAGGGTTCCTGCACTTACCCAAGCTTGGGTTCCTTGGAATGAAGGTCAGCAGAGATGGTGGTGGCTTTATAATATATGGTTTGTTTACATATATACACAACAAATGGAGGGGTTCAGAGCATTAACACTCCAACAGATCTTGTGTCTCCATCAGGCTTTCAGGGAGGCACCTGGATTCAGTGTAGAGAGAAGGCCTCTCTCTGTGTGTCTTTTCAGTTCCCAGCTTTTCCTCAGACTGAAAGAAACACAGGCCACTTCCTGATTCCAGGATGGGGGGGGGAGGCTCCAGCCAGGTGAGGGTGGAGGATTCCCTCATTACTATGGCAACAGATCTTCTCTTAGCCAAGTCCTTGCACATGTTAATGGGGCCACTTGACAGGCCCATTAGCCTATGAAAGGAACCTGCCTAACCACTAAAGCAGGTTTCTCTGCTACAAATCCCAACTTCCAGATACAGGACCACAGGCTTGGAGGAGACTCATAGAAATCATCCATCTCAGCTCCACAATCCCACCACATGGGTAAAATATATCTCAGTGGCTTCTATCCATAATGGCTATATTCAACTTTCATGATGGCTATATTCAGAACTTGGAAAGGTTACTTTTTTGAACTACAACTCCCATCAGCCTAATCCAGTGGCCAAAAAAGTAACTTTCCCGAGTTTTGGCTATATTCAACTGGGAGAGAAAGAAGCTGTGCTCCTGCCGCTGATAACATCCCCATTCTTGAAAAAATTCTTCTCCACCTGGAAAAAAATGTGATGAAATGGCCCCCACAATTTCTCTGCCAACAAACAGGGTGGATAATTTTGAGAGGCCATTTGCCCCCAACTGTAACCCAAACTGCTACACCACACTGGCCTTCAGTTTGAAACTCAGCTTGACGAATTATCTATACACAGTATCATTTGTGGGGGCAGATTTGCATCCACCCCTCTTTGGAAGGAGATGAAGGTGGTTTTGCCCAGAGGAAAGAGAACTGATCACATTGCCACTGTTGACTAATCAGGGATGGGGAGGGAGCTGTGTTTAAAAGCCAGCTCCGCTCCCAATTCCTCCACTTTGCATCTTTTGGCTGCACCCACCCTCCTGCCTTTTCATTATGGGCTTGACCAGTCACTGTTTAGGGGCTGGGTAGGAATTTTTTGAGAGATTGGCATTTTATAACCCTCTTGTTTTGCCTACTCCATACTGTGGGGCTTAATTCGTTTGGTGCTTGGAGTGATGTGGTTACTAGCATGTTGGCATGGAGTTTGGGCAGGTGAAGAGTTTAGGGGTTAAATTAAGTATACTGAGGCATTGTGGGGTCAGAGGCACCCTCTAGGGATCCCCAGGGTTCTGTGCCTGGGTGGGGGGCACTGGGGGTGTTCCTTGTGGCTTTGCTTGCACATTTTGGGTGAACACCAGTACAGCGGGGCCCGGATGCATGGATGGGGTGCACACCCTGGGCTCACTTAGCCGAGGGGGTAATTCCCCCTTATCCTTGGCTGGGGAGCCACAGGCCTTGGCTGGTTACATGCTCAGGAGGTTGGTGGAGATGCTTCTCACAGACTTAGATTGAAGTTCATCAGCCCCGACAGCTTGAATCTGGCTTCATTTGGTTGATTTGGCCCACAGGTTTTCTAAAATTTGTTATATTTAAATAAATATAACATATATCCAACATCTGTGCCTGAATCTTCTTTTTTGGGGTGGGGAGAAAGTAGAGAAAGTACTTTGGCACATCATCAGCATGGCATAAAGGACCAAACAAAGAGAGACAGACACAGGCTGAAAGGTTGCTGCACTTTAGCAAATTTAGCAAAAGGGATAGAAGAATAATGCTTCTTGTGTCTTCAAAGCACTTCACATTGATGATCTCTATACTTAACAATAACCGTGATACGTATATCTTCATTATTCCCTTGCTCTATATGGAAGCAGGGCTGAAGATGAGAGGTGGTAGCTTGTCTAAAGCTACAAAGTGAGTTTGTGTCCCAGAAAAACAATTGAACCTGAGTATCTTTTTCCCTCAGTGTTCAGACACTACAAGGATTCTCAGTGCTAGTAGATAAGCTGATATATGCAGAGAGAAAATGAATCATTGTACAAAATAATGAGCAAAATGGTAGTTTGACATGGAAAAGAGCCAGACTGTCTCCTTACAAGTAATGGCTGATGGATTTTGATCCATCAGAGTTAAACTATGCAATTCCTTTCGCAACATGTGGAGTTGGACACCAACTCAAAAGAACTTAAAAAGGGGATTGAGACAAATTCATAGAGAATAATAAATTACTTAGTCCAAGGTACCATAGGTGTCCTTGCTCATGGAGGACAAGGCTATCAATGGCTATTAGTCATGACAGATATACAATGCTGTTAAGAGTTTAATTTAGGAGGACTTTAGAGCCTGAGAGTGTTCCCTGTTTCTTGGGGCTGCCTTGTGGACCTCCAGTCCTCCGTAGCTTATAAAGAACTAAAGGTCCTTCTTATCACAGGTCTTTCCCAAACAGCTTTGTTCTTTGTTTAAAGCAGGAATGAGGAACCTTTGGTCCTCCAGAGGTTGATGAATTACAACTCCCATCAGCCTCAGCAAGCATGGCCAATGACCAGGGATTATGGGATATGTAGTTCTACAACTTCTGGATGGCCAAACATTTCCTACACCTGGTTTACAGAGTACTGGCATTGGCTCAACCACTGAGATTTGCACTCAGGCCTCCTTAAGAGAGGTTCTCCAATTTATCTCCACTTCCTCCTTTGCTGCTTCCCACATTCTAGCAAGTTGTTCCCACTCTTACCTCCATTATCATTCCACCCCTTTGGTTCTTGTCTTCCCTTTCCCAATTCACTAAAAAGCTTCTCGCTCTGTGTTAGTCTCCTCCAGTCCTCACACACGTTATAGCGTTCCAAGTCAACTGACTCACAGGCTCCCAACAGCCACCATTTATGTGGGCTCAGTGCATCTCCTGGTGTCCTCCTGAACTAGCACACAGAGCTGCAATTCTCTTCTGGCTGGGTGGGCTGCACGAGAGATGCATCAGTGAGTGGCTCCCATCTATAAGCTCCTCTTCCCCACCAGGCTTCCTGAGCATGTGGGAGGACAGTAATCAGCTGCGCTCACCCACCTGCCACTGCCTTCCTTCTCAGATACCTCCAAGATCAGAGTGAAGTGGGTCTCGTATATATTGTGAATATATTACGTATGTCTATGTATGCAGAGACGTTTTGAAATATAAGTTGCCCCCCTCAGAGTTCTAATGACAAACAGTGCATTATACAGCCATGAGAGTGGCTGTATACTATAGCCAGCATGGATTTTTCACATTCCGCAATGTTAAATTGAAAATACCCCCTGCATGCCATTCTGATGCTTCCCTTAAGCTCATTTCAAAACAAAACCTTACAAAACTTATAGTCCTGAAATGCTTGCTTAACAACCCTCTCAATTTTCATGGTGATACACAAAATAGTCAGAGAGAACAGAGAGTTCAAAGTCTAAAAAGAGAGGGAAAAACCCAGAGCCCTTTTGGACTTTTTTCTCTCAGAGTTCTCATAATCTGTTGAAATTCATTAAAAATCAGCCATGTTCACAGAGTACCTGTAATCCTAATACTGACCTTGCCCCATACTCTGACCTTCATCCTCTGCAGTT
The DNA here is from genome assembly GCF_030035675.1 of Rhineura floridana. Taxonomy (NCBI): domain Eukaryota; kingdom Metazoa; phylum Chordata; class Lepidosauria; order Squamata; family Rhineuridae; genus Rhineura; species Rhineura floridana. The sequence continues at coordinate 13,667,918 of NC_084495.1, read as the reverse complement.
TAAAAGTAAAAAAATAAATAAATGCCTGGCTGAATTTTAATTAATTTAAGAAATTTTGGCTTGAAGCCAATGATAACACAAGGCATGCTCAGTAAGAACCAATTGTCAGTGTTCTAAAAGCCTCACAGCTGCTGGGCTTGCCTAATCAGGGGGCCACACCCACACCAGACTTTGATTTCATGTGAGACAGTCATGGCTTAGAGAATCCTGGGAAGTGTAGTTTGTGAAGGGTGCTGAGAGGACACTCCTGTTCCACTGAGAGAGCTCCAGTGGCCAGACTGGTTTAACAATCAGCTGCTCTGACTGGAGGTCTGTGAGGGGAAGAAGGCATCTCCTAGCAATGCTCAGCACCCTTCACTAACTACACTTCCCAGGATTCTTTGAGACAAGCCATGACTGTCCAAAGTGAAATAAAGGCCTGGTGCGGATGTGGCCAGGGACAGCTTTGGTTTAAATTTGGGTGGGAGGCCACATGTGCCTGCTGTAGAATAAAAACGTGGGGGAAACGCTGAAATGCAATGATACTGTTCACAATGCTTTCCTTTTGGAAAGGAAAGGGTCTTCTCTTCTGCCCACTGCCCACCCAACCAATCTCCTCCCCTCCCCCTCCCTGCCCCTCCCCCAGGTCAGTGTTGGACTGCAATCTGGGAGACCTGGGTTCGAATCCCCACACAGCCATAAAGCTCACTGGGTGACCTTGGGCCAGTCACTGCCTCTCAGCCTCAGAGAAAGGCAATGGTAAAACCACCTCTGAATACCATTGTCCCATTCAGAGTGGGATCCACGAGGCTGAGACGCAGGTGTAATTAATTCTTGTTTTATTAGAGTAATGGATACATTAAAAGCAGTACGTTTCATAGAGAGCACTAAACTAACTCACTAGAATTCCCTAGCTGCACTCTAGACATGATCTGCCACATATAAAGAAAGTTGGCTCATCAGCTCCTCCCCTGGAGCCGCAGGTTTAAGTAGGGAAAGTCCTTGATCTTAATCTCTGACTCCTTCTCAAGTCCTGCCTCTGACCAGTCCGTTTCTCGCAACGACGAGCATGGGGTGACAGGGGGCGAGCATCCAATGACTCATCTGAAAGGGCCTCGGCAACCGGCTCAATGTCAGGGGGAGGTTGCTCTCCTGGCACCTCCAGAGAACCGCTAGGCAGAGGGGGAGGGAGCGTGCCTTCCGGAGCAACTTCCAATGGCTCCTCATCTTGGTCTGGGGGTGTGGCATGCTCTTCTTCAGAGAGAGCACCATCCGTGGGAACTGACCGTGGCTCCAACTCACTCCCACATCCCCTATCCTGCGGAGTCTCAACAACTCCTGGATCTACCGCTCCTTCTGACAGCTGGGGACTCTGAAACTCATTCCTTCTCCCTTCCTGGCCCCCGCGGAGGAGCTGAGGCCCAACAACCATTTACCATGAAAACCCTATTCAAAGGGTCACCATAAGTCCAGTCGACTTGAAGGAACTCCATTTCCATTTTCAAACATGATTGCACAGAAATAAATCCCATTGAACTTAAAATGTATGCAAATGACCAAACCTCCCGGATTAAAAAGCAGGAAAATTCACTAATAAGCAAAAAAACCCTTGCAGTTTAAGAACGTACCTATAGCCCACAGATATTTCTATTGAACTTTAAAAAGCAGGGGAACTGTGCAGTTCTAGTGAATGCACCAGGGGAGCAGAAGACCTGACCTCCTCTCTGAGATATTGTACTGCCCTACAAATTTGTCAAAATGCAAACACAATTTGGGTTGGTCTTTCACAGTCCAATCCACTTCCTGTGTAGCTTGGAAGAATTTGGTAACATGTGCCTCATTCTTTTCTATCTATATGTTACGATATCTGGTCTCTATAAGTCCATTGTGTGAAATTCCTAAAGAACATATTATATTACTTAATAAACTTTGGATTTGTGTCATATTATTAATTCTGGTTATGGCCAGAGTTTATGTATGCTCATCTATATCCACAAAGAAATGTGTAGTCAATAAAAAGCATAATCTCCTTCTGCTGTGGAACTCCATTCTTTTTCCTGATTTATCCTCAGTCCTGAGATAAGGCTCTGGTGTGAGTTTCCTCTTTGAGTATGCCTGTTCAGATACACTGCTGTTGGAAACTGTGCAAGCCTAGGTGAATGCAGCTGCTGACATGCAAGGACTCCAAACAGCTTTAGGCTTAAGGGAAGATGTAAAGAACCCTCAATTCTGTGTGTGGGCGAGTAAAAGGCCCTTCCAATGATTTCAAGAGGCAGCATGACTCATATATATTACATAAATCTATATCTCACCTTGGTGTGAAGGACTACTTGCATCATTACAGTCACTGGGCAGTGAGATAGTAGGATGTTTTAAGATATGTACCATTTGTTGAGGTTTAATCCCTTTAAGAAACTGACCCTGATGAGACCCCTAGTTTTTTCTACGATTCATCAAGGGATTTGTTAAAATAAGGTAAAAAAAATCATTATGATGCCTTGAAGAGTTAAACTTGTCCCATCAAAGCAACATTACTAGTTTTATCACATCCTCCCTTATTTCTCACATTACTGTGCCAACAACTCCAAAGGGACTTTGGTGGCTGAAGTGAGAACTGATAACGGAGACTGGCCCTGAAAGCTGGCTTGCACACAAAATCAATATTGCTTATAAAGATTAAGTTCAGCTTTCATTATCGGAGGAACTTTTGCCTTTCACAGCTCTCTGTTTCATTGGCAAACTTGCCAAGAACTGGCAACTCGACTGGATGAGAATATAACACAGTATTCAAGAATCTTCATTGGGATGGATTGAGAGTCACACCCAAATTCAGCTAGTGTAAGAAGATGATAAACAACAGAGAAAGCTGGTTAGATTAAGCAGAGTCAGAAGTAGTGGTTGCCTCCAGAATTCTTTTCATCTGAATTTGTTATCCAGGTGTTGGTGCTTTGAATTATCTGAACTGAAACCAATGCACAGAAAAAGCATCCTCCATTGTTTTGCTAATTCTTTTCCAACTACAGTTCAGTCATGTCTCTCCCTGCACCTTAGTTGTAGTGTGTACATACATGTAGCATTTATCAATGTGTAAGAGCTCATCAGTAGCTCTTAGTAGCTCTGTAGCTCAGTGTTTGAAGGTTCCAGGTTTAATCCCTGCCATCTCCAAGTAAGGCTGGGGAAAACCTCTGTTTCAGACCAGTAACAAGAGACAATACTGAGACAGAAGGACCAACAGTATGACTTAAGTCACATCTGCACCGTACATTTAAAGCACTATTATACCACTTTAATAGTCATGGCTTCCCTGAATGAATCCTAGGAACTGTGATTGCTGAGAGTTGTTAGGAGACCCCCATTTCCCTCACAAAACAGAGTTACCTGGAAAGAGGAACTACTCTGTGAATTATAGCTCTGTGAAGGGAACAGACATCTCCTAACAACTTTCACTACTCTCAACATACTACAGTTCCTAGGATACATAGGATTGTGGGATTTGGATGGATGAGGGTTGTGAGTCCCCTCCAAGTCTGTAATACTGTATCTGGAAGGTGGGATCTGTAGTGGAAGAAACCTGCTCTACTATTCAAACTATTTTCTTTCATAAGGTTATAGTTCTGGCAAGTCAGTGTCAGTGTCCACTTGGTGGGCCATTCTGCATATTAAGAATTGTGGTCCACAGTAGTCCGATTGCTATGGGAACTCTTCAGGAGAGAAGCCCTCTATACCCTGGAGCCAAGACATGACCTGTGTGTGTTAGTGTTAGTCCGAGGTGAAGCTGGAAGGACACAGAAGCTTATTTTGCTATCTGTGCTGCATCCAAAGCTTATGGGTTTGGGGGCTCCTCCAGAAACCCAATTGGAAGGCTAGATCTGTTGGACTATTAATTCTGAAAAGCCCTCCATCTTACGCTCAGGTTGTATATATATGTAAATAATCCATATATCATAAAGACACCACAATCCCTGCTGACCTTCATTCCAAGGAAACCAAACCCTAAGTAAGTGCAGGAACCCCTGGAAGTCTCACACCGCTTGGATATAGGGGAGGTGTGCAACAATACTTTGAGGGAAGCCATGACAGTTAAAGTGGTATCATAGTGCTTTAACTGTAAGGTGTGGATGTGACCTCACATCTGTGACTTGTCTGAATAGTCAGAGAGGAATCTGGCAAATGGAATGTGCTGCGTCCCTGACATTGGTCCACAAAATACATGCTAGCTCATATGTGTTGACTGTTCTAACATGAGAAACACAAGCCTTTAACAGTAGTGAATTAAAGCAGCCTATTTAGTTTTGGTATTATTATTAGTAGTAGTACTACAATGGACACAATAGGAACATGGAATGTGAGAAGCATGAACCCCGGAAAGTTATAAATTGTCAAGAAAGAAATGGGACGTATCAACATTATAATACTTGGTGTGAGTGAATTAAAATGGATGGGAATGGGGCATTTTCAATCAGGCAACTACAAAATATTTTAGGCAGGAAATGAGGGATTAAGAAGAAACGGGGTTGCTTTATTAGTGAGAAGTGACGTAGCAAAAACAATTAAGAGCTATAACACAAGGTCTGAGCAAGTTATATCAATGAGATTTAAAGGGAAACCTATTAACATAACCATCATCCAAATCTACCTCCAACGGCAAATGCAGAAGAAGAGGAATTGGAGAGATTTTATGCAGAAGTACAGGAAGAAATTGATCACACACCAAAACAAGATGTGCTGATAATCATGGGGGACTGGAATGCAAAAGTAGGGAACAGAGAAGAACTAGGAATTGTGGGAAAATGGGGCTTAGGAAATAGAAATGAAGCAGGAGAAAGACTTATTGAACTCTGTGAAGCCAATAATTTGTTTCTCGCAAACACATTTTTTTTAGCAACTGAAAAGACGACTGTACATGTGGACATCACTAGATGGTCAATATAGGAATCAAATTGATTATATAATTGGTAGCCAAAGATGAAGAATTTATTTATTTATTTATTTATTGTATTTATATACCGCCCCATAGGTGAAGCTCTCTGAAGCCGAAGAAGTTCAATACTTTCTGTGAAAACAAGACCAGGAGCAGACTGTGGTACAAATCATGGACTGGTAATATTGAAAATCAGAATAAAGCTAAAGAAGAAGAACAAAACAATCATGATGCCAAAATACAATTTAAATAACATCCTGGAAGAATATAAAATCAAATAAGGAATATATTTGAGGCTTTAAACTTAGTTGACAGAGAACCAGAAGAACTATGGATATTAGGGAAGAATGCAAAAAGACAATACCTCTAGTTAAAAAGAAAGACCTCAATGTTTTGTTGTACACCGCCCAGAGAGCTAATGCTAGTCGGGCGGTATAAAAATCTAATAAAATAAAATAAATAAAAAAATAAATGGATGACTGACAAACTCTTAAAATGGTTAAAGAGAGAAGGAAAGCAAAAACAAAAAAGAGATAGAAACAAGGTTAGAACCCTAAATGCAACAATATAGCAACTAATACATTGGGACAAAGAGAACTATTACAATAGTTATTGTAATAGAAATAGAAGAGAACAACAAAAAGGGTATAACAAGAGCCCTATTCCAAAAGATTAGAGAAATTAAAGGGAAATTTAAACCAGGAGAAGGGATGTTGATTAATCAACAAGGGAACACACTGACAGACCAAGATGAAATAAAAGGAAGATGGAAGCAATATACTGAAGAACTCTAAAAGAGATTCAAGGAGGACAGATTCATTCAAGGAGGAACCGTATGATGAAGAACCAGAAATTTTAGAATGTGAGGTGAAAGCTGCTCTTGAAATATTTGGAAGAAACAAATTGCCAGGAATAGATGACATACCAATAGAGTTGCTACAAGCTACTGAGACTGAATCTGTCCAAATTAGACAAAAATTTGTCAAGAAATATGGAATACTAAACAATGGCCCACAGACTGGAAGCGTTGAATATACATCCCAATTTGAAAGAAAGGGGATCCCAGGGAATGCAGTAATTATCGAACTATTGTCTTAATATCCCATGCAAGTAAAGTAATGTTCAAGATTCTACAACAAAGGCTCTTACCATATATGCAGCGAGAAATGCCAGATGTCCAAGCTGGATTTAGAAAAGGAAGAGGCACCAGAGATCATATAGCAAACATATGCTGGATAATGGAGCAGACCAAGGAATTTCAGAAAGAAATCACCCTGTGCTTTATAGATTACAGCAAAGCCTTTGATTGTGTAGATCATGAAGAACTATGGAATGATTTAAAAGAAATAGGGGTGCCACAGCATCTGACTGTCCTGATGTGCAACCTATGCTCTGGACAAGAGGCTACTGTAAGGACAGAATATGGAGAAACAGATTGGTTCCCCATCGGAAAGGGTGTAAGACAGGGGTGTATTTTATCACCCTACTTGTTTAATCTATATGCAGAACACATCATATGGAAAGCGGGATTGAACCAAGATAACGGAGGTGTGAAAATTGGAGGGGGAAATACCAATAATTTAAGATATGCAGATGATACCATACTACTACCAGAAACCAGTGATGATTTGAAACGAATGCTGATGAAAGTTAAAGAGGAAAGCACAAAAGCAGAACTACAGCTGAACGTGAAAAAGACTAAAGTAATAACATCAGAAGATTTATGTAACTTTAAAGCTGACAATGAGGATATTGAACTTGTCAAGGATTATTAATACCTTGGCACAGTCATTAACCAAAATGGAGACAATAGTCAAGAAATTGAAGAAGGCTAGGACTGAGGAGGGCAACTATGACAGAACTAGAAAAGGTCCTCAAATGCAAAGTCAGGATCATTGAGATGATGGTAATCCCCATCTCTATGTATGGATGTGAAAGTTGGACAGTGAAAAAAGTAGATAAGAGAAAAATCAACTCATTTGAAATGTGGTGTTGGAGGAGCGCTTTGTGCATACCATGGACTGCAAAAAAGACAAATAATTGGGTATTAGAACAAATTAAACCAGAACTATCACAAGAAGCTTAAAATCATGAAACTGAGGTTATCATACTTTGGACACATCATGAGAAGACATGATGCATTAGAAAAGACAATAATGCTGGGAAAAACAGAAGGGAGTAGAAAAAGAGGAAGGCCAAACAAGAGATGGATTGATTCCGTAAAGGAAGCCACAGACCTGAACTTACAAGATCTGAACAGGGTGGTTCACGACAGATTATCTTGAGGTCGCTGATTTATAGGGTTGCCTTGACCCTTCATAATCAACTTGAAGGCACATAGCAACAACAACAAAGTACCCTCCTTTTTAATATGTAAGGTGCAGATGTGGTCTTGATATTAGGCAGCTCTGTGTGTTCCAACCTGCTCTGGGTGCTGCTGCTGCTGCCTTCAGAAGCTAAGTGGTGACTGGAGAACTGGATTTCTTCTATAGTTGTTAGCTGTCCCGGGAGCAGCAATGCCCCCCCCCCGAAAAAAAGGCAGACTATGAATTTTTAAAAAAAGATAAATCAGTCAATAAAATCCCTATTTATTTTTGTATCGTATTTTTATAGTGTCTTTTGATCATATCCCCAGGATAATTTATAAAAAGTGTAAATTATATAAAAATAATAATAAACAAAAAGGACACAAATGATAAAAACAGCATAAAACAGTCAAAAATTTAAACTGTATGTAAGAAGCTTGCATCTTTGCTTTGCTCACTAAACTAAATTTACCAAAATGGTAAAAGCAGAAGGTAGCAGAAAACCAAGGAGCATGGAATGGAACTACCTGCCAATTCAACAGAATGCAATCAAACCAGCACCAACAAGTGGATTCCATTCCCTAATTTCATGTCACGTCTTACTCACCTTTTCTCTAATGTAAAAAGCCACAAGTGTGCAATTCTAGACACTGAATCCTACTTTTTTCTGTGGACAAACATTTTATAATGCCTACAAAGAAGGTTTCCACTATGCTCATCCCTGAGTAACTTGTGGGTCAAGAGATGAAGCTTCTGAAGACTACTAGAGTTTGACAGGGAGCTGGTTCTTTAGGTATCCAGGCCTGGATTTGATAATCTGAAATATGACTCTGTTCTATTGCAATTTCCAAACTTCTGTTCAATTCCCACAGGAACCCAGCCCCATAAAAATTATAAACAAGAACTATCCTTGAAAAGACAGTTCAGAAAAAAATGTAAGACCTTTGATGCACTAAAACAGATACAGAATTCCAAAGAGCTCCCCGAGGATAATATTTGTCAGATGTTGTGAGGGGGAAACAACAACAGCAAAGAAATCTTGCCCATTTCAGATGAAGGCACACTTTCTGAATATTGGGGGAAACAGTCTGTTCCATATCTTTTCTGGAACCTCAGCAGTACCAATTTGCACTTAGGGAATACTATCACTTCTTAAGACAACAGCTGTTTTCTGCAGGAACTAAGGGTCATCCACTTTTCATGTTCAGGAGGTACTTTAATCAAGCCATTTATTTATTGTTTTTCAGCAGCACAGCCTATAATGTGTGTTCTAAAATGGAATGGTTGCAAACTCACTCCTCGTTACCATTTGTTCTCCGAAATCGTGACTTTGCAAACTAATCAGTCATTTACTGTCCTATGAACACAGGGAAAGCATACTTGGGTCTGTTCAGCAGTGCTGCGGCTCCAATGAGGCTGAGCCAATCGTTATGTGTTTTTTTCCCCCACCCGTAGTTTTCTGCTGATGTGAGCTGGCTGTGGACGACAGGAGAGAAAGAAGCATTGGAAAGATTTGCTGGAAATGCTATGAACCTATAGAAAAGAGTCTTGTAAGAGCAACAACTAGACGTCTTCCTCTTGCAGTTGCTAAATGTGTTTATCTTCAATAGAACAACAGCCTTGAGGGTCTCTTTAGAATACCAAGGAAGGTGAGATCAGTGGTGTTGCAGAAAGTAATGGTTGGCAAGCTCCAATAAATGTTCTCCAATGAATGCTCACCTGCACAAACCACCCTTAGAAGGGTAACAAACAGTGCTGAGTTCTTCCAGAAGGTCAGAGACATACAGAATGCTTTAGGTATCACTTGGGATGGGCACACATGTCAATTTTGGTTTCTCTTTCTCACTTTTTGTAGTCTTAACCTCTTTTCTCCACATTTCCATATCAGTTTGCTTAAAAAAAAAGTTCTCATGAAAATTCATCAGTATTTCTGTGTGAATTTCTCCCACTGTACACGTTTATATGCAATTTCCCCCAATTTTCACATTTTTGCAAAGCTATTTTCCATCATATCGTGCTTTTTTCTATGCTATTTTTGCTAGTATCTGCATTTATATGCACACTTTAGTATATGCATTTTTGTACATATTACTTGGCTGCAGAACTGCACTGAAAGATTTAAATGTGTGAATTTCAAACGGTGACTGTGTTTCGGTTCATATATTGTCTCAAAAAATGTGAATTGGGTAAGTTTGCCTGTAAATGCAAACTGAACTGGATTTGTCCCCCTTTCTTAGGTGTCACCCACCAGCATCTGCTTCCAGTTGCTTCCAGTTTATTTATTTGATTTATATCCCACCCTTCCTCCCAGTAGGAGCCCAGGGCAGCAAACAAAAGCACCATAAAAAACCCAAAAAAAGTCATAAAAACAGACTTTAAAATATATTAAAACAAAACATCCCCCAAAATATATCAAAGCAAAACATCTTTAAAAACATGTTTTTAAAAAGCTTTAAAAATATCTTTTTTAAAAAGAAAAGCTTTAAAAACATCTTAAAAAGCAATTCCAACACAGACACAGACTGGGATAAGGCCTTTACTTAAAAGGCTGTTGAAGGAGGAAGGTCTTCAATAGGCATCGAAAAGATAACAGAGATGGCGCCTGTCTAATATTTAAGAGGAGGGAATTCCAAAGGGTAGGTGCCACTACATGAAGGTCTGCTTCCTATGTTATGTGGAATGGACCTCCTGATGAGATGGTATCTGCAGGAGGCCCTCACCTGCAGAGCGCAGTGATCGACTGGGTATGTAAGGGGTAAGACGATCTTTCAGGTATCCTGGTCCCAAGCAGTTCTGATACTCAGTAGGCTTTCTGACTGTGGGAAAGGACCTGATTCAATAGCTATATATATAGGCGATATTAGAAAGAGGATTAAATAACTCATGTAGGATAGTATGGGGCCATGAACAAATACTCCAAGCATTCATGTCCCAAATGGCTCCACATCTGACCATCGCATGTTCAGCATGGATGTCTAAAGGGGGCTTCTGAATGCATGCAGCCAAAGATGCTTAGTAGCCGTCCCACCATTGGGAAGCCTCCTTCAGACCTTTGTAGTCCATTTGTGAACATCACAAATGGAGGTTGTGGGAGAACGTTGGGAAGTAAGAGCTAGTGTTCATCCACATGCCCCTCCATGAGGTATTGGAGCCCAGTGATAATAATGCCTAAACTGGAACACTGAAGGGATGTCCGTGAAGGGAGATATATAGAAGTCTGTCTCCTATTTATAGTGGGCATTAAAGACTAGAGACAGTGGGTGTGGGGTGGAGGAAGTAATACCAGTTTCTGAAGAGTAACATGACATACTAAGGCTGAGGGCAGGGGTAGAATATCTTTTTCAAATTTAGGGCCACATTTCCTTCATTCCTTGCTGGGGCCAAAGGCAAAATGGGTGGAGCTATGAATGTGTCTCTTACCTTTCAATGGTAGACTAAATTCCAGCTATGGAAAAGTCAGAGGTTTGCTTACACACACACACACACACACACCCTGGCCAAAGCCCTCAAGCAGAACTTGGAGCAAGTCTAGTAAAGGTTTAGCCCCAAGAGCCAAATACAGAGGGCTGTAGGGCTACATTCAGCCCCTGTGCCTGAGGTTCTTCACCCCTGGATTAGGGTTACAACTCTTTTCACAGGGGAGCTTTGCATTTCTACACAACCGGGAGAAAAGAAAGAAGGTAGTTCCTTTGGATCAGATGAGCTATTTCATTTGTCAAAGAGAAGGTAAATCTCACAGCAAATCCTGCTCCCCTCCCCCATGATTCCATTGCTATTGGTGAGCTATCCAGACACCTAGGGACAGGGATGTAGTCATCCAGGGTTGTGGGGGGTCATAGACCCATTACTTTTTTGAGAGCAGGGTCCCAGCCAGGTTCCTATGTATGAGCCAATCAGCATGAAACAGCCTTTTGTGCTGATTGGAGCCCATCAGAATGAAAGAAGGTGAGTCAGTCACCGAGAAGGCTGCTCTCAGTAGCTTAACACATAACCTCCCCTTTCATACTGATTGGGTCCTAAGGATGTCTGTTACAGTGGAGTATGGACTCGCAAGACAACAGGGAGAGCAAGGAAGATGAGGGAAAGTGGAAAAGGGGGCGTGGCTGTGAGGAGGTGTGCCATGACTATCATGAAGGGACCCTGCACTTCTGCATTTGCCACTACACTACTGCTGATGGGAAAGATCCACACTAATGGGATAACAGCTTGCAAAATCCCACATGCCCCGGCCACCAGGTATGCAATATTAAATGCATCTCTTGAAATTGTGGGATTTTTTTCCTGTTATTTGATAGATGGGATGATTTTCATTAGGACTGTGGCATTCAGTGTGTGTGTGGGGGGGGTGATTTATTTTTTTCCTCCTCCACTGCAATCCCAATGAAATCCTCTGCTCCTAGGGCTGCTATTAGCCCTGGTGAGGAACCTCTCAAGGGCATCAAGAAGAACCTTTCAGCCTGCGGCACTTTTCATGGTCCCATTATTTTTAAAAAACCCTGCATGGCAGTATTAACATTTTTAAAAGAAAGCACACAACATCAAGTGATGCTTTGAGTGTTACATCTAATTTGGCCCTCAAAGCATTTGGCCTTGCTCACAGAAAAGGAATACTGTTGTGTCATTTCAAAGGACATCCAACCCAGTACAAGAATGAAGTGGTGGAAATGTTTGCCGCTTTAGCAATGCTCTCGGCAGGGTACATGACACCCTGTCACATTTGTGCAGCTTTCATAAAACCGGAGGCAATCTCACTACATAAAAGTTTGAAAACATATGCTGATGCAAAGATGATGTGCCTTGCCCTGCACCCACAGGAAGGAAGACAGAAGGCAATGATGGGGGTAAAAGAGCCACGGCATTACTAAAAAGCAACTCAGGGAACTGCAGCAAACAAGGTTGACTAGCTCACGCCACGTGGGAGCCCATCTGGGAGTAGACAGTAGAGAGAATCTCCCCGTCTCCATCATGGGTGACACTACCCTGACTTCAAGCTCCAGATTAACTGATCAGTGTTCTTTTTCCTTGCCAGCTTGCCCAGAGGCATGCCAAGTAAGCTCTTGGTAGGAACACAGGACGCTGACTGATACTGAGTGAGACTACTGGTCCATCTAGCTCAGAATTGCCTACTCTGACTGGCAGCAAATCTCCAGGGTTTCAGACAGGCTTTTCTTTTCCTCGAAGTAAGTTCTACATGGAGAAGCAGGGGATTAAACCTAGGACCTTCCACATGCAAAGCAGGTGCTGTGCCACTATGCTCCCCTGCTCTCCAGAGTTTTGAAAAGTGAAGCCTCCAAAGACCAAAGTGCACTCCTGTCTCCACCACATAGCTGGTCATCCATTCATTCATTTATTGTTTGATTTATAACCCACCCTTCCTCCCAGTAGGAGCCCAGGGCACCAAAAACACTCTAAAACATCATAAAAAGAGACTTTAACATACATTAAAATAAAATATATTTAATTTTTAAAAAGCTTTAAAAACATCTTTTTAAAAAAGAAAGAAATAAAAGGTTTAAAAACATATTAAAAAGCAATTCCAACACAGTCGCAAACTTGGATAAGGTCTCAACTTAAAAGGCTTGTTGAAAGAGGAAAGTCTTCAGTAGGTGCCAAAAAGATAACAGAGATGGTGCCTGTCTAATATTTAAGGAGACCAAATTCCAAAGGGTAGGTGCCACAACACTATGTTGTGTGGAATGGACCTCCTAATAAGTATTTGCAGGAGGCCCTCACCTGCAGAGCACAGTGATGGACTGGGTATATAAGGGGTAAGAAGGTCTTTCAGGTATCCTGGTCCCAAGCTTCATAGGGCTTTGTACACCAAATCTTCCTGCAACAATGAGTTGACCACATCCTGGATCCATTCAGTCAAACCCCCTTGGCAAGCTTTATAATCATCGCAAGCACCTTGTCCACATCATCATGCCACATCAACTGAAACCATTCCCAAGAAGTTGCAGCTGTTGTACTGGACACCTCAATGAGGACTACAGTAGATTTGAATGGGGCATCAAGATTGCTACAGAGCCAAGCAACTTTACCCTGAAAGTGCCTTGCATACAATTCAGAGTGGGTCTCTGAATGGTCTAAAACTCAGTTTCCTGGAGTTCATGTCAACAGACCCCTGACAAAACAGAAAAGCTCCACTGGATGGCTACTTGAGGATTTGATGATGGCAGAGAAGTGGGCCTTCTTTGCCACCCTCACTGCCGCACAGTAGGCACAGCTATGATGTTTTACATGTGCCCATTCAGCCTCACAGCATGTCTTTTGCCACTTGTATTCTAGCCTTCGTCCAGCCTGTTTCATTGCCTTTAGTTCACTGGTGTACCAAGGTACACCAACAATGATGTCAGAGGCAACCATGTTAAGAGCCCAATGTGCCTCACTCATTGCATGACAAGGACTTCAACAGGGTCACCTGCTCTATCTACTAGGCACTCCACCAGGTCATTCAGGAATCCACTGGATTCCACTAGTTTCCATGGGTGGTCCATCTTAATCTGTCCACCACTGCTGCAGGGGAGGATTGGAACCATAAGTCTAAACTTCACGAGGAAGTGATCTGCCCATGACCATGGGGTAACATCCATCCCCCTATCTCCAGACCACCCCTTCCTCTATCTGGAGAAAAAAACAAGTCAAGGGTGTGCCCTGCCCTGTGCATCGGGCCAGTGATAACTTGAGACTGCTCCATGGTCGTCATGGAGGCCATGAAGTCCCGAGCCGAAACACTAGAGGCAGTCTCAGCATGGACATTGAAATCACCCAGGACTATCGTTCTGGACTCTTCCAATACCACAGTTGAGACGGCCTCTGCCAGCTCAGTCAGAGAAGCTGCTGGGCAGCAGGATGGATGGTACACCAGCAACAACCCTAGTTCCCTGTCTCCTTGGCCCAACATCAGGTGCAGGCTCTCACAGCCAATGAGAGGTGGATTAGGAAGTCCCGTTTCCCCAAGACCTCAAGGTGCTGAAAAGGGTAGGGTATTCACTATCCCCTCTCTGGCCACACCATCTGCCTGCTGCAACCAAAAGAGCCAATAAGTCAAATACACTAACCTTTGTCAAACCAATGTAGGGAGTATGGAAAAATCTGGGAAACACTGAAAAAAATCCTCCTCAGTCCTCCAGAATGAGTGACTGGCTAATCCCATACTTCTCACAGAGTTGGTGAGGAAGTTGTCATGCTGAAAGGAGGGGTGGCCTTGGAAGGAAGAAATGTCTTTTAAGGTGATCTGTCAGGCCAATGACATGCCCTCAAAATCACCAATAGGAAGCACTTCTGCTCTCCCTTCTGTATGTGACTGGAGTAAATTCAACCCCTAGGATAAGAATAGAAGAAGGGTCCTGCTGGATAAGACCAGAGGCCCATCTAGTCTACCACCCTCTTCCTACGATGGCTAACCAGATGCCTATGGAAAACCTGGAAGCAGGATATGAACACAACAGCACTTGTGGATTCCCAGCAACTGGAATTCAGAGGTATAGGCCCTTCAACACTGGAGGTAAGCTGGAGGAGCCTACTTCTTCTTGCATTCTATTTGGTTGAACACAAGTTCTCATCGCTTAAGAAGGCAGCTGTCCTTAAGCACTGATCCACATGTTTCCAAATACCACTTCTCTTGAAAAGGCTTCTAATATAGGCACAAGCAAGAACTGAACCGTTAATATATGTTGCCCCTGATTTGTGAGGTTTCTTTTGCACATTCTTTTATAGACCCTATTTTACACATTGCATTCAATGAAGCCATTGTTTTATGTGCTATTGTGCTATTAAACTTGCTAACCAAATGTAACACTTCAACAATAACATGGTTATTTATATATCACTGTAGCATACTGCATGACTCAAGGCATGATTGCAATGGCAGTCTACTGCTGCTCTATTATGGGACTGCTCCTATCACAGTGATGTTCCTATTTCTATAGCAGTAGTTTCAGTCTTGAATTAGTGCTGGAAAATTCAGTAGATGTTTATTCCAGTTTACCCAGGGATGCTTGAAAGGAGACAGTGAGAACACTACTGGGCTAGCATGTAACTACCGACTATTTTTCTTCTATCCTCCCTTGTTTGTTTCAAGGAAGTCACTACTTAGCCTGAAAAAGGGCAGAGAGGACAGCAGTACTTAGAGTAAACATAGTGGAGGGACAGTGCAAGCCAGGGATAGAGAAGCTATGGACCTCCAGATGTTGTTGAACTTAAACTCCCATCAGCCACAGTCAGCATGGCCAATGGTCAGGGATGATGGGAACTGTGGTCCTCCAGATGTTGGACTCCAGCTCCCATCAGCCACAGTCAGCATGGCCAATAGGCAGGGATGATGGGAATTGTAGTCCAGCAACATCTGGACAACCGCAGGTATCCCATTCTTGGTGTAGACTGGGATGGGCAACCTGTAGTCCTCAGGTGTTGTCCACCTGATCACAGCCTCCTGTATTTCTGTTTACGTTATAGCAGTTATTTGTATAAATTAGTATATGCAGATTTTATGCAAATCTCTGCCTCCTATTTTGGTAGGGTTGTGGTAGAATTCTACCCAGATTGGATTTGGTTCTGAATTTTCCATTAATTTGCTTATTCTCAATAGTTGAGGATCAGATTTTAATGTCGTGAATTTCCATGGCTTTTTTTGAAAATGGAATTTTCAAAAAAGCTTCTAAAACATCAATTTTAAGAATGACAATTTATCAATATTTCATTCATGATATCACAATTTTTAAAGGAAATATCGATATTTCATTCAAAATATCTCTATTAATATCAATATTTTCCCAACAACAACAAAAAAGGAACAATAAAGCAGTGGATAGTGGATTAAGAACACACTTGAATCAATGCTAGCCTGTTAGGTGAGCAGAATGCTTTTGGACCAGCAGTGGCCAATGGATCCCATCCCTAATCAAAATCTTACATATTTATTTATTTATTTATTATACTTGCATACCGCCCCATAGCCAAAGCTCTCTGGGTGGTTTACAGTAACTAAAAACAAATACAATTTAAAATACATCTTTTAAAAAACAATTTAAAACACAATTTAAAAATTTAAGACAATATAAAACACATGCTAAAATGCCTGGGAAAAGAGGAAAGTCTTGATCTGGTGCCAAAAAGATAACAGTGTTGGTGCCAGGTGCACCTCATCAGGTACATCATTCCATAATTTGGGGGTCACCACTGAGAAGGCCCTCTCCCTTGTTGCCATTCTCCGAGCTTCTCTAGGAGTAGGCACCTGGAGGAGGGCCTTTGATCTTGAACGTAGTGTATGGGTGCGTTCGTATCGGGAGAGGCGTTCCATCAGGTATTGTGGTCCCAAGCCGTGTAAGGCTTTATAGGTCAAAACCAGCACCTTGAGTCAAGCTCGGAAACATAAAGGCAGCCAGTGCAAGCGGGCCAGAATCGTAGTTGGGCCACCAACCAAAGTTGGTAGAAGGCACTCCATGCCACTGAGGCTACCTGAGCCTCAAGTGACAGAGATGATTCTAGGAGAACCCCCAAGCTACGAATCTGATCCTTCAGGGGGAGTGCAATGCCATCCAGGACAGGTTGGACATCCACCATCCGGTCAGAAGAACCACCCACTAGCAGCATCTCAGTCTTGTCTGGATTGAGCCTGTTGGCATGAGACCTAGTAGTTTTCCATCAAGTCTGAAAGTTTTGAAAGTTAAGAGGAGTTATGTCTTTGCCCAGTCTGGGAACGGACAGTGAAGGTCGTTGTTATGGTAACCATCAAGATATAGACTGGGAAAGTTCTAACAGAGTCTGTGAGTTGTGTCCTTCTGCATCATGCCTCTGACCTGAGAGGCTGTCTTACTTTTGCTTTCGGAGAGAAATGTGCTGTAGAGTTAGGGGGGGGGGAAACTGCTGAAAAGCCTTAATGTCTTAATAAAGACTCTTAACATGCTCTAATGCTCTGAAGAAGTTTCTTGCTCAACTTAACTCCAACGTAATGTATGCTGTTTCACGCAACAACGCACACAAGCCAACAGGGGTTATGGGCCCAGATCCACAGCGCATTACACGGGAGTAAGTTGCTGGTCTGAACGGCAGACAGAGTTCCAGAGGGCAGCTTGATTGATTGTACCAGACGGAGGTGAGCAACATGGCTGTAAACCTGTCTGGGGGAGGCTTGCCGATGGAATGGCTTAATGAAAAGAATTATGGCAGCTGGAAGCCGAGGATGCGGGCTTTGCTGATAACAGAGGATTTATGGGACATTATAGATGAACCACCCCCGGTGGTATTGACTGCGGCCTGGAAGCATCGAGACCAGAGGGCGCAGGCATTTATAATCTTGGCTCTATCGGATTCTCAACTGATGTGTGTGAGAGATGAGACGTCGGCTAAACAGATGTGGGACGCGTTGCAGGATTTGTCCCAGGAATGGCAGCAGAGGCAGGAGGCGCAGAGAGCCGAGCTGACGGAAGCTGTCAGAAGCAAAGAGGCGAAAAGTGCTGAGGAAAAGCAAAAAGCCAAGCTGAAAGAAGAAAGCAGCAGCAGACAGGAAAACAAGCAGGAACAGCAGAGGCTGAAGGCTTGTTTTATTTGCGGAGATCGACGGCATCTACAGCGGGAATGTCCAGTCAAGCGCAACTCCAGGGACGGAGGCTTGAAGCAGGGAAGTGTGAACTTTGTTTGTAAACAGAAGTCTCAAGATTTACGACCTGTTAATTGGCTTCTTGACAGTGGGGCAAGCCATATATTAATCAAAGATAGAAGTTTGTTTTACACGTCTACAGATGAGCAGGACTTTGTGCACCTGGCAGATGGATCACGGAAATCTGTGGAAGCTAAAGGTCTGGTGAG
The DNA here is from genome assembly GCF_030035675.1 of Rhineura floridana. Taxonomy (NCBI): domain Eukaryota; kingdom Metazoa; phylum Chordata; class Lepidosauria; order Squamata; family Rhineuridae; genus Rhineura; species Rhineura floridana. The sequence continues at coordinate 13,649,903 of NC_084495.1, read as the reverse complement.
ATTTGACAAGCTTGGGATAATGTCAGATTGTTTGTTTGTTCCGGAATTGGCTCATAATATTTTATCAGTGAGCAAACTGGTGAGTTGTAATTATTCAATTTTGTTCCACAAAGACCAATGAGGGGAGATCAAGTGTGTTTGCAGGGAAGCCTTAATGATTCACAGTATGTAATAAAGAGCAGTCAAGCAGGGTGTGCTGTGTTAAATGCTGAGGCACAGGTACATCAGGGCTGCGTCCATGAATGGCATCAAAGGCTGGGGCATGCAAACCTTGACACGATAAAGAAAACCCCTTTGCACAGTGAAAACATGCATTTAAAGGATTGTGGACAGTTAATGGATTGTGATGCATGTAATAAAGCTAAAATGACTATTGCACCAATAAACCGGGAGGCTGAGAGAACCACAACAGCTCCCTACCAGCTAGTTCATGTTGATTTATCAGGGCCAATAAATGCTTCACGAGGAGGTGCGAAATTCTTCATGGTACTGGTAGATGATTTTTCAAGATTTTGTCATGTTTTTCTGTTAAAGCATAAAAGTGAAGCTGAGCAGAAGCTGAAACTGTTCATTAAGAGAATCGAAACTCAACACAGCATCACGGTGGGGGCTATACGCTCGGACCAAGGTGGGGAATTCACGAATAAGGCATTGAGTGACTTTCTGGAGAGTAAGGGAATAAACCAGAATTTCACTGCTCCATTTAGCCCGTTTTCCAATGGAACTGCTGAGATAAAAAATAGGGTGCTTGGGGAAGCAATGAGAGACATGCTGATGGATTGCAGTTTAGGGAATTCTTTCTGGGCAGAAGCAATTCTTTATGCGAATTATATTCACAACAGGGTGTTACACAGTGCACTTGGAATGTCTCCTTATGAGAAACTTACCGTCAGAAAGCCTAAAATAGAACACATTCAAAAATTCGGGGCAAGGTGCTGGATCCACATTCCACAGGGAAAAAGGAGGGGCAAGCTTGCGCCCAGAGCACAGCAAGGTTTTGTTTTGGGATTTCAGAATGCATATTTCAGAGTTTGGTGTCCAGAAACACAGCAGTTAATTCTGAGCAGAAGCATTAAAGTCTCAGAAAAGCCTTGGGATCAAAGGCAGACAGTCATTCTTACAGGAACAGATGACACACAAACACGAACATAATCACAGACATTTAAGCCAAATCTTGACATTAAAGTGGAAGGTACACAAATTCCTCTCAGAGATGCTTTGAATGAGCTCATTTGTGCAAAACGCAGATCGAAGAAACATAAGGCTGAGGAAATGGAAGCTCCTCCGCAGGCTGTGCCAAGCACAAGCACAGATGGGGGGGCCGAGAGAGCAGAGGCTCTGGTACAAGAGCAAATTTAGGCAAACCGCCTGAAAGATTTACCGTGGGATTAATAACAAGTCCTGGAATGAATAAAGTTGTAGATATGGATGCTGAGACACTTTATTTGACATGTGTTCAACCAAAGTTTGAGTGAATAAAGTTTTGAACTGTACTGAGATGTAATTTTGAACTGTACTGAGATGTAATTTTGAACTGTACTGAACTGAAAATGTATGATGCAATGTACTGAAATGTATTGCAAGAGGTATTGTAGAAATGTATTACTGTATGACTATGTATTGTTGAGATTTCTTTGTAATTGACAGACATGATGAGAAAAAGGGGGGCTTGTTGGCATGAGGCCTAGTAGTTTTCCATCAAGTCTGAAAGTTTTGAAAGTTAAGAGGAGTTATGTCTTTGCCCAGTCTGGGAACGGACAGTGAAGGTCATTGTTATGGTAACCATCAAGATATAGACTGGGAAAGTTCTAACAGAGTCTGTGAGTTGTGTCCTTCTGCATCATGCCTCTGACCTGAGAGGCTGTCTTACTTTTGCTTTCGGAGAGAAATGTGCTGTAGAGTTAGAGGGGGGGGAAACTGCTGAAAAGCCTTAATGTCTTAATAAAGACTCTTAACATGCTCTAATGCTCTGAAGAAGTTTCTTGCTCAACTTAACTCCAACGTAATGTATGCTGTTTCACGCAACAACGCACACAAGCCAACAGAGCCTCAGTTTATTAGCCCTCATCCAGTCCATTGTCGCAGCCAGGCACCGGTTCAGCACATTGACAGCCTCACCTGAAGAAGATGAAGAGGAGAAATAGAACTGCGTGTCATCAGCATACTGATGGCAATGCACTCCAAATCTCCAGATGACCGCACCCAACGGTTTCATGTAGATGTTGAACAGCATGGGGGACAGAACTGACCCCTGCGGAACCCCATACTGGAGAGTCCAGGGTGCCAAGCAATGTTCCCCAAGCACCACCTTCTGGAGGCGACCTACCAAGTAGGAGCGGAACCACCGCCATGCAGTCCCTCCCACTCCCAACTCAGCCAGTCTTCCCAGAAGGATACCATGTTCAATGGTATCGAAAGCCGCTGAGAGATCAAGGAGAGTCAACAGAGTCACACTCCCCCTGTCTCCCTCCCGACAAAGGTCATCATACAGGGCGACCAAGGCTGTTTTCTGTGCCAAAACCAGGCCTGAAACCCAACTGAAATGGATCCAGATAATCGGTCTCATCCAAGAGTGTCTGGAGCTGGCCCGCAAACACTTGTCCAAGGACATTGCCCAGGAATGGAACATTTGCTACATATTTCAGTAGTACTGTCCTACTTGTGCCTTCTAGACAACCATTAGAGGAAATCATAAGTGTATATGAATGAAAATTAACATAACTTTGTGATGAACACTTCTTTCATTAGTGTTTGCTATGGATGTTAGCATTGTTGTGGGCTGCCTGTGATATTTCATGTTTTTGGCCCTTTCAAAGTCTCCAAGATTAAAGAAAATGTGTAAAAATTGGGAAATAAAAGTTGATTTTGTATTGGAACAACACAAATTAGAAGTACAGCCTAGCTGCTGTAAGTTTTTTTCACTTGTCCTCTCTTGTCTGTTTCTGATGACTGGCTGATCTCCTACCTCACTCTGTTAACACAGCTGTCAGAAGATGACTGCCGGGAAAACAGCCAAGAGGGAGAGGAGAGAGTAGGAGGAAATGTTGTCTTTTTGGGTGCATACATCTCAAACCCCATCATGCTTTAAAAAGGGGACAGGAACTAAACATGTCAAGCCCCAGAGGGAGCCCCTATCATGTGCACAGCCTTGAGCTCGCCTACAAAAGAGCTGGAAACAAGCTGTTTTCTATCAGTCCATGGGGCGTGGTCTGACATTACAGCTTGTTGCCACTCAACTGATTAATGGAGGCTGGAGACAGCAAGGCATAATATATTGTAAGTAGACTCTCTTTGTGAAATTCATGGGTGCCTAAGTGAGATAAAGTGAAAACTGTAGGCACTGTTATTTGCCTTAAAGCATAGCTCTGTTTAGTGAACTTATGCTTAGAAGCCTGTTGAAATATTATGCCCTGGCTGCAGCCAGTTTTATATCTGTCTATGTATTGTGCACGGCTTGGAAAAGTTACTTTTTTGAACTACAACTCCCATCAGCCTCAGCCAGCATGACCACTGGATTAGGCTGATGGGAGTTGTAGTTCAAAAAAGTAACTTTTCCAATCTCTGCTATTGTGCACTAGCTAAGGCCACATATATTCTATTAGTCTGAGTCTGTGCATAAAACGGATAATGATCTTGTGGATGCTTTAGCCCAATCCACCTCCAATGCAGCAGCTGTATAAACTCTGACACAAACAAAGCAGCAACAGTTAAAAGCAAAAACAGAATATGATACGAAAAGAAGTCAGTCTTCACAACTGTGCCAAAGAGAAGCCAGTCCTAGTGACTGAGACGAAGAGGCAAGAGATGCCAGCCAAAGACTGCCAAATGAAGGCAGGTCTGCTGAAGATAAGATTGCAAAACCCCAAAAGCTGTCAAAGAAAATGAACGAAGTGAAGGCTAACCAAGGATGTCTGCTAATGATGGCTAAATATAAGATTACAAAGCCTGTCCTTGAAATGACAGCAAAGATGTTGCCTGATGCTGAAGCTCAGCAATCTGTGCCATTTTACAGAGCATTCCTTTTAGCAGGTATTTAACACTGTAGTGAGAATATTAAGTGAAGTTGTCAAACCTTTTAGCTGAGACTGAACAGTGAGCATTAAGTAAAGTTTTCAAACTCTTTCCCCAGAAATAAAGAGAGTACATTATATGAAGTTTAAAATCCTTTGGCTAAGGCCAAAGAGAGGATTATTTCTACAACTAAAAAGAAATAGATAAATCTGTTTGTATAAGGCTGTTATTAGATAAAATGTTATTTGCCAGCCACATGAAGGCATGTAAATGTTTCACAATCATAAGCACTAATTATTGATTTTTTACAAACTTGATAAAGCCAGCCATGAGATGCTTTAACCCTTTTGTTACCAGTTAATGTGCCTAGCTGACATATCCTATGTGCCTATCTAACCCATGTGATCTAAGACAAAGCCAACAATATGCTTGTTTAAGTATTATGCGCTGGCTAAGGCCAGCAATATAGGGATGATTTAACTATTTAGCTATTGGCTTACTGGCTAAGGCCAGAGATGCTCTATAAGCATGTATACACAATGTCTGCACTGTCTGAGACCAGTTACCTGTATTTGTAGTCTGTGCCAGACCTTAATACAGAAATAAAGAAACATATTTGTATTTTCTGCTGTGGAATTCTATTATTATAGTTCCTGCTACAGCCCCAGTCCCAAGGGGAACTTGAGTAGGATTTCTTTCTTTTTTTAGGTTTACCTAGCCAGTTGTCAGGTGTTGATAACAGGACTTGAGGATGAGGTTTTATATAGAAGACTCTATTTAGACATAAATCTAGAAAGAACATGTAGAACCCTCATCTTTTGTGCATCCACAAGACAAGGGTCCAGTTCATAACAGCATGCTAACTTCCACATGCATCCCTACTACTGGACAAATCTTTATGTCCATTACAACACTGGGCAACCAGCTGCCCTTAATAGTTTCATTTGGAGGATGAGAGAGGCAGCTGAGATACTTCTGACAGGTTGAACTACTTCCAGCCTTCATAGACGTCTGATGGAGATAAGATGACCCAGAGAGGCCCCAGCTGAAGGAACAGCCTGACTCCAGGAGCTCTCAGAATCTCAGAGGCATGAGGGAGGTAGAACCTGGTTTATATGATAAGTAATTACAACTCCACTCTGGAGACAGCTAAGGTGACAAGTAAGCAGGTGGCTAATGGGCATTCTTCCCTCTTGTTCCTAGCTCGGTGGCAACACAAAAGAGGGTGAGCCAGTGCATTTTTAATGAGCCCTGAGAGCTGCTGAACCATATTTAATCCTGCTGAAGTCAACAGACAATTCCCTAGATACTCTGCAGCTCCTGGCATTTGGCATGTAATGCAGACAGACTTCAAACAAAGTCATTTGGCATATATGCCACTTGGACTGGGATCCTGCTCTGTCTCTCAAGGATTCGGGCCAGAAAGGTGCAAACTAATCTGAAGTTTTTGTCTTGGCCCCAAATCACTGTATATAATCATGTGATTTTTTCCCTTCTACAGGAACAAATCAATCAGGTTCAGAGCACTGTAAGGAAGAAGTAGTTTAATACACATCTTTGGAAATGTGAAAGGAACACTTGCAGGCCTGCCATTTGCATCTTTGCCCCAGTGTCTCACTTTCTGAGATGATGCTGCCTTTACAAATGCACCTGCAGCACTTCATTTCTTCTGTTTAAATTAACCATTTTATTTTTCTGGAAGGTAGATTTCATGCCAAGGGGGTGCGCTAGTCACAAGAAGTGACTTGTTTCAGAGTCGCTGTGTGCCTTTCCAATTTGACTCATTATTGAGATCAAATTAGATTTGTTAAAAACCAAGGTCTGTTTTTCTCCCATTCAGCATAATGGGAAAATCTAAAAATGGTGATTTGCCCCCCACAAAACTGGATACAGTTACAGACATCACCCCCTCTATGTTTAATATTTGGGGGCAAATACAATAGGTATTGTAAGAAGGCCTGGGATGGTAGTGGAAAAAGCGCTCAAATCCCCAGGATATATTGGGTGGGGAAATATATATTCCCCAAGGGTTGGTGTGCAGGCTTGTGCCCCCACAAATTTTGGAGGGTACAATGAGATCTCTCCATAGGCTTGCCTATGAGAAATCATAGATAGACATGAAAAAACACAGTTTTTAATTGCTCCTGCAAATCACTGTGACTGGAGTACCATGCGCTAACTGTGATTAAAACCTAGATGTGTCCATCAAAATGAAAGATTGCCCCTCCCCTCACCACTCCTTCCCCTCTCAAGCTCTGGATGTTTCCCTAGCCAGCTTTGTTACATTTATCAGGGAAAAAAATCATGTATTTTTTGGATAGTCGAGGCCACAGAGCGACACAGACTATTAGGTATTCCCTGATAAAACCTGGGATGCCTTGCAAAGGGCTTAGTGCGACTCAGAAATGTGAGGACCTTCCTCATGTCACCCTGATTCACCTCATAATTTGGGTACACACTGCGCCAAGGCACATCTCTATTCCAAACCCCTGATTATGCATTTCAGGGATGTAACACCTACTTGTGAGCCTGGGCATATGACTTCCAAATTTAATATAACAATTGCATCTGATTATGAAAGCAGCAGTATCCTCTTGTAATCTCTTATTAGGAGAATATTATGCATGGAGGAACCTCCTTTTTAACCTCCTTTTTTAAAAAAGACTATCACTCCTTCAGTCTGTGGACCGTTTCTGTTCCCTTCCTCATTTTTCTACCTGTTATGCCCGAACACACTCCCCTCCCCAGCCTGTCTGACAGTCTTCCCAAGTCCTGAAAATGATCTGTGCTCTCGCACAGAAAAGGTTTGTGCTGTTTCTCTCCCCCAGCCGCATTTCTCCATTACTTCATCGCGGGATCGGCTGGGTGCTACTTATACAGTATTACATTTCCCCAATCTTGGTTAGTGATGAATATTACACTATAAAATTGAAAGAGGTGCTGCAGGCTTAGAAAGAGCTAGTTATTGAGGGGCTTCTTAGCACTCTGTTGAGTGGGAACCTTCTGAGAAAAAGACCAAGCAGGGACTAATTTGAAGAGAGGCAAATTTGAGTTGACAGAAAAGCAAAAATTGGGTACAAAGAAGACTTGGGAAAAATACTCCAGAAGACGCTTGCTGTTGTTTTCTTCTTTCAAACAAGGCTGTACGGAGAACAGGACCAAGATGAAGAGTCAGAAACAGCTCACCCAAATGGACAGAGCCGCAACACAGACTTCCCAGCAGCAGTCTTGCCACTGCTGACTAGGAAAGCTTCCCTTGGAGTAGGCACCCGGAGGAGGGCTTTTGATCTTGAATGTAGTGTACGGGTGGGTTCGTATTGGGAGAGGTGTTCCATCAGGTATTGTGGTCCCAAGCCGTGTAAGGCTTTATAGGTCAAAACCAGCACCTTGAATCAAGCTCGGAAACATACAGGCAGCCAATGCAAGCGGGCCAGAATCGGTTTTATATGTTCGGACCATCTGGTCCCTGTTACCAATTTGGCCGCTGCATTTTGCACAAGCTGCAGTTTCCGAACCATCTTCAAAGGCAGCCCCACGTAGAGTGCATTGCAGTAATCTAATTTGAAGGTTACCAGAGCATGGACAGCTGGAGCCAGGTTATCCCTGTCCAGATAGGGACGTAGTTGGGCCACCAACCGAAGTTGGTAGAAGGCACTCTGTGCCACCGAGGCTACCTGAGCCTCAAGAGACAGAGATGATTCTAGGAGAACCTCCAAGCTACAAACCTGCTCCTTCAGGGGGAGTGCAACCCCATCCAGGACAGGTTGGACATCCACCATCGCTTGATTCACCTGCTATAACGCTGGAGTCTAAGTCCTGGCGGATGCTAACGATTTTATCCTAGAAGTTCCTAGCAAATTCAATACAGCCAGCCTCAGATGAGAACCACAACACAGCTATCCTCCAAAATTCGCACTTATCCAAATTTTGCAATGCAGTTTTCCAACAAAAGAATGTTTGCAAAAATGCATATATTGGGAGGAAAGTGTGTATAAAAATTCATGAAAATAACATACAAAAATGCATTATATTAGGATAAATTGCTTGCAAAAAAATTGTACGCTAGTCAATACTGCATACAAAAAAGGGAGTTAGGAGAAAATTGCACTAAAATGTTGAAGAATTTTTATGAGAACTTAAAAAAAAACCCCACAAACTGCTGCAGAAATGAAGAGAACTGAATCTCAGATTGGAAAAATGAGAAACCCGAAATGGACAGATTTATTTATTTATTTATTACATTTATATCCCACCTTTCCTCCAAGAAGCTCAAGATGGTGTATAAATATCATTCCCCCCTGCCTGTTTCATCCTCACAACGATCCTGTGAAGTAGGTTAGACTGAGAGACAGTGACTAGCCCAAAGTCACCCAGTGAGCTTCATGGCCGAGTGGGGGATTAAACCCTGGTCTGACACTCTAACCACTATGCCACACTAGAGCTTTCCATCCCTACTCCCTACATGAAGATGCCAGGGATTGTGCTTGGGACCTTCTGCTTGCAAGACAATTGCTCTGCCCCTGAGCTAAAGCAAAAGTTAATGAATCTGATCAAGAACGAGCCAGGGCTCCTTTTGGAGCCTGCTGTTTGGCAATGATGAGGGCCGTGAAATCTGCAACCATTGTGTCTGCTCAGAGTTGGGTAGAAGTGTTCTGAGTATGTCTGACCTTTTTTTCTATCCAGGTGTTCCCTCATCATTGATGACACTTTTAAACTGTCTCCTGTACTCCCTTGATGATGATTTACCATACTGGTAATTCACTGTTGTAATCTACTATGGGATTTTTAGACAGAGAGAGAGAAAGAGAGAGAGGTGGCTTAAATTAATAATAAACTTGTGTTAGCTTCCTTGGGCTCACTGAGGAAAGGCAGGGTGTAAATAAATAAGCATAACAACTGCTACCTTAACTTTGGAATGCGTTTGTTTTGCTCATTAAAATTAGCCCTGAACAAAGAGCAATTGTCTTGCCTTCCCCCACTCTGGACTCCTGTGGAATCAACCTAAATTTAACTTGGGCTGAATCTGTTGGCAGTTGCCTTACCAAATCTCATTGGTAACAACATATATTCCAGGCAGGAATAATGTCTCCCTCATTTTATTATGGACATATTGGCAAGTAATTATAAACTTCGCTGGGGGATGTCTATTTTGCGATCAGCTCTCTTCTCCTCAGAGTCATCTTGCATTCTTCATTTACTGTAATTATGCAAATACACCACAAAGTGTCAATATTACTCTCTTTGAAGATTTTTAAAAAGGAGTCTCTGCCTCCACGTAGGCCAGTTTTCTTTTTTGGGGGGGGGGGCTCTGTCCAAGATCATATTTTATTACCAGACATGCTCCTTATAGTTGACTGGTGATAAAATCTGTGCATGCTTTGAAAAAACTGGACTCCGGAGCAATGGGCATGGCCTCTTCCATGATTCTATAGGGCTACAATTCCCAGAGTGGTTTAATAATCAATCCCCAGATCACTCTGGGAATTGTAGTTCTGTGAGGGGGTTTCCTAACAATTCTCAGCACTCTTCACAAATGACAGTTCCTAGGATTCTTTGGAGGAAGACATGGCTGTTTCAAGTGGTGTCATAGTGCTTTAAATGTATGGTGCAAATGTGACCATAGTGCCATGTTCTTAGTTTGATTTGTCAACCTCACTAATTTTTGCATAAATCCCAGAAAGACTTTTTTCCAAGAACAGTACACATTTTTTAATGAATAGTTGAGAACAATAAATTCCATTATATTGCCAGAATGGCTCATGCGAGGGAGTCCTTTAGAGTTGAAATATTTTAGTAGATGAATGGTTGCTCCCACTTTTGACCGCCAGTCATGTTCACCCAGTACTATTTCTACAGAAATTAAAGGTTGTAATGTGACAGTTTGCAAGACTTCTGGGAATGGATATTTCATGAACTCTCCCAAATTATGGTCCAGCACCTGTCACCAGACCCATCTCTGGCTTTATTGTTGTTAGAATCTGATGCTAACCCATGGGTAGTTCACAAGGAATTGGTGGCATTGCTACTAGTCACTGCCCACATGGAGGTAGCCAGACAATGGAAATATGATGCCAGCCTCTCCAGAACAAGCTGGCTGGAAACAGTCTCAGATATAGTGCTGTCAGAACATTTGACACACTATAAGAGGGTTATACAAGGTCTTTCAAAGGATGATGGGTTTGATAGAACATGGTTCCCTTTCATTAGTTATGTAAACCAAAGGGATGGGGAACTCCTACCCCCATCCTTGCATGGCTCACTCTGGCAAGGTTATTTCGACTTGAATGGATAACAGGCAGTCCCCATGTATGTATGCAACACTATGCTTTTAACTGTATTAACTGTAACACTTAAAAGGGGCTAACAAGCCTTTATGCATGCCTATGATTCCACTCTATACAGTGTTTCACTGTGATTTATTGTCTTGTTTTTGTTGTTTGTTTGACCTGTTGGCACTTTAAAATAAATCAAAGAAAGAAATTAAAGGTACAGCATGAGATGCATTGAAAGACATCTGAAGAAATAATCGTATTTACTAATAACACTACAGTTTTCCTCAGTCATATTTTAGATAGTAGCCCCTGTTAGCATACAAATATTATTGTTCCAGCTGAAATATAGAAAACTCTGAAGCAGAGTCTGACTCAAAGTCACAAAGGGGCATTACATCAGAATGATTCTGAGTCAGAATAACTTATTAAAATTAACTATGTCCACTGTACTTAAATCACATATGCAACATTCATTACCCCAGAAGAAACATCCTTGTTCCTCGCCTGAATTAAAATGTACATCGACTACCTCTTTTCTGAACCCATGGAGATTTCTGTTCCTGCAGATATCAACAGCTGAATCAACCAATTACCATGGAAACTGAATTAGGCCAACTGAACAAATGCAACAGGGATAGTAATGGAGGGAAAATACTGTGAATTCAGTTCTATGATGCAAATTCCCACCAAGTGTTAACAATGACTGGATAGTTAACAATACAGTGTATCCAAAAACAAATGGAAACAGTGACCTGTGCTGCAATCCAATGCACACTTACCTGGGACTAAGTCCCATTGAACCCAATGGAGCTTACTTCTGAATAGACATGCATTGGATTGCAGCCCTAGAGACTGTAGACTGGCTGAAATTTCACTGTTGGGATTTCCACGCAAAGAAATGGTAAAGGGATTCAGACCCACAAAATATATATGCAGTCTGTCTATCACTGAGCTAAGGCCCTTCCCTGGCCCCACAGGAGCTAGAGGAGAGGGACTGGAGATCTATTGCCCAAGACCCAAACTCTTGGCAACAAAACTTAGAAAATATTTTATCATCCTCTGCAATTGTTCCAGGTGATCCCTGGCAAGGGATGCAAGAAGTACACTGGCCCAGTCTGAACACCACATTAAGCCATAGTTGGTTTTAAAAGTACAGATAATGGGCACCTGAAGTATCTCAACAGGGATGCTGTTCACAGTGGAGGTACACTGGCCCAGTCTGCACATGACATTATGCCAAGGGATGCAAGAAAGCATCATTTCCCATTCCATCCTGTATTCGTCACATGCAACGCTGTTTCCTTTCTGCTGCAGTTCAGCTTCTGCAAACAACTACATTATTCATCTCACTGTCCACTGTGGCAAAATTGCACAACTTATGAAATTTATGTAAGATATGTTGTCTTTATGGTATTCCACTCCATTCGTTTCAATGCAAAGGAAATGCAATGCAAACAGAGGAAAATAATCGATTTTGTATCTTCATGGACAGAAAATAATAACAATGAAGACCAATTGTATCAAATGGATTGATATCTGTTGCAGATGTTGCAGATGTTGCAGATGTGGAAATTCCAGTCCAGTTTCTGTTTTTGTTGGAATTCTCTGACATCCCTATCCCTGCCTATGGTTGGTTTAAGGTAATAAGGGGAACAGCCAGGCTTTGAAAAATGTGGCATCTACAGCTGACCACAACAATGGTGGGCAAGGGAACTCCCCCATTCCTTTCTTCTTCCTCTGATTTGCTGTGCATTACTTTTCTTTCCTCCTACATTCAAGTTTTAAGTAGGATCATTTCTAAAATCAATTCCAGAATTGGAACATGGATAGTTTGCCATAGGTTTTGGCTCCTTCAGTTCTTTTGCATCTTTCCCTTCCTTCTAGAATACAAATGTGTATCTTGTGCATCAAGAAAACACCACATAAAAGTATGCAATGATTGTACATAGAATTGCATTTTACTGATGTACACAAGCCCTTCTGCTTATTGGTAAAACACACACCAATAATCTTAATGTAATCATGTGTACAGTCATATCAACATAGTTTTTAATGTGCACATGTGCACTTATAAGATGGGAGTAGAGGAGACACAGAAGAACTGGGGGAGCTGACAGAAGTAGCAAACTGGGCATGCACAGTGCTCTGTTCAAAATTTTGAAACCAAAACAGAATGGGAGGCTTTGTATTGCAGGTGTGGGGAACCCTAGGTCCTCTAGATCACTGTTATTCAATCATGGGTCCCCAGATGTTGTTGGACTACAAGTCCCATCATCCCTAGACAGCATAGGCAATGGCCAGGGATGATGGGAGTTGTAGTCCAACAACATCTGGAGACTCAAGTTTGAGGAAAAGTGCTCAAGATGATGCTGCACTACAACTTCCATCATCCTTGGCCATTGGCCACATTACTAGGGCTGATGGGAGTTGTAGTTCAGCCACATCTGCAGTTCCAAAGGTTCCCCCTCCTGCCCTAATGCATCAGCTCCAGTGCAGAAACAAGCCCAGGAAGTTACAAACTGCAGTATATGGGCGAAGACATTCAAATCAAGAGAAGTTTTGGAAGCATCCCAAATGCATCCCAAATGGCTTCAGTGATGGATGGGAAGGGATAAGTAGAGGAAGAACTTTCTATCACCTGTGTAGCAGCATGCCATTCATCAGAGCTCCTGCCATTGCAACAGTTTCCAGAGAGCTGGCAGTGTTACTCTGTCACTAGTTGGTATAGACATAACTAGTGGGGAAGTCAGCTTGTAAACAAAAAAGTGGAGGTACAAGGTGGTATTCAATGCTAGCCTTACTCAGAGTTGATCTATTGAAGTTAATATACATAATCATTTCAATGGGTCTACTCTGAGTAGGACTTAGTTGGGTACAACGTTTAGATTTCAGGGCAAGCGCAGTGTCAATTATGTGTTAGGTTTAAAGTGTTGCTAAATTGAAGGCATTAAAGTCAGTTCATTTGTTTTAAAAAAAAACAGTTCTCCATTCAGTTTTCAGAGACCAGAATGTAAGTCTAGAAATGTGCATGTGCCTGCTCCCTTCCCCTCACCCTGTGTGAGCTGGGGCAAAATTGGAAGCACCAGGGGAAGTGAGCGAGGCTATGGCACCATGGAACTTGGTGCAGGTGGAATCTGCTCCTAGGTCTTTAAGACAACACTTCCCCCTGGCCCAGCATCACCAGTTATAGGTGCCTGCCCACCCCCTCATTAAGCAGATGTAATTTTGTTGGTCAGTTTGGGGCCCAGGAGGCAATGTTGGCCCATTAGCAGATCTGGCCTATGCATATGTTTGTGTGTGTGTGTTTATCTGCTCTGCACTCTACCTTGGGGGGGGAACTTTATGGATGTTAATTAGTATGGAGGAACATTTTTAGTAGCTTCATTTGGTCCCAATTTAGCACAGTTGTGTGGAGAAAGAGAACCAGATGTAGGGTTTTGTGGAGAGCTTGGAGGCACCATTGAGGTGAAGGGGAATTCTAGAGACTTGCCTTTTAGGGCTATGGGATTCAGAGGGCAGAGTATGGGTTCCTTTTGGGGACAATGTAAGTACCTACCCGTACCTGTACATCACTAAATATGTGTGTGCCACACACCAGTGGTTACTCTCAGATACTAGCGTCCCAATCCCAGGAGATATAAGCCTCTTAGCCAAAAAAAAAAAAAACCCCCCCCAAAAAACCTACTAAGGGCACATTCACACCAGACATTTATTCTACTATTATTCCACTTTAAAGAGTCCTGGCTTCCTTCAAAGAATCATGGGAAGTGTAGTTTGTGAAGGGTAATGAAAGCTGTCAGAAGATTCCCGTTTCCCTCACAGAGCTACAATTCTCAGAGTTTTCTGGGAAGAGAAAGTGGCTGTTAAACCACTCTGACGAACTGTAGCTCTGTGAGGAGAATAGGGGTCTCCTAACAATTCTCAGCATGCTTCACAAACTACACTTCCCATGATTCTTTGGGAGAAGCCATGACAGTTTAAAGTGGAATAATAGTGGAATAAATGTCTGGTGTGAATGTGGCCTATGAAGGAGAGGGTTACAGTGCAGCACAGAGCAAAGAAAAATCAAGCACAGAGACTTGGCCTAGGCCTTTAGGTATTGGATTAAAGTAATTTATGCTGATCCCTCGAAGGGTTATTTACATCTTCTATGGAAAGACCCTTTTACCAGTTCTTAGTCAAAGAACTTTCAGAATAAATTAAAGATGCTTGGCCTTTCAATAGACTTTCTATCTGATATGGATCCGTCCTTAGCCAAGCACACCATAGAACAACGTATCAAAGATATTGATCTCCAATACTCTAGATCAAGGGCCAACACCACTTGTTCTTTGTCGTTAGGCTTGAATTTCACTTTTCCCAACCATGCTGCCTATTTGGCAAACTTAACTACCTCCACTTATCATCTGGGATTCTCTAGAGCAAGATTTAATTGTTTCCCCTCTGCTATCCTTGATATTCCATTGGCGAAGCACCTTTGTACTTGTACTTTTACTGAGATTGAATCCCTTGCCCACACTTTGCTCCGTTGTAACTTGTATGACGCAGAACGATCTAGACTTATCTTTCCTATTATTAACCGCTTCCCCGGTAGGTCCTCCAACTGGTATTTGCATTACCTCATGTCAGACGTTGATAAGATATCGACACAATCTGTTGCCAAATTGTTTAATCTAGTGCAGAGGCTAAGAAAATCTTCCCCATTTTAAAGTGTATATGTGTACTAATGACTTATAATGTTTTTATAGTTGCTGTATTACTGGTGAACTTTTATATTTCTTGGGTCTTTGACCGCAATAAACCAATACATACATACTTGGCCTAGGCCCCAAAAGAGAGTCACAGACAATATCAGACAACAGTCTACAGCAACACCGCATGGCATTTGGGCAAGGTACAAAACAGGGAACCTGTAGAACAAGAGGCTAATCAAGAGGTCTTCTGTATCATTAAAAGTTGTGCAGGGAGAAGGGAGAATTTCACCTTGTGGTTTTTCCCATTACAGTGTTGTAAGAAAACCTGCACTTGGCTGAATTTTCTCTCCTTTTAAAGATACAGAATCATTTTCAGGCCCTGAGCCTGGCAACCCTACTCTTCAGCCAGCACCTGGACTTTTTAATGCCAGTGTAGGACTGGGTGGTGATGGCTCCTCCTCCTCTGACTGCTGTAAGTATTCATGAACAGGTTTGCCCTCTCCCCAAAGGCCCCCCAAGGGCATCCTCAGCACTGGTTTCAGGGGACCCTGCTGGTTCCTCAGAGTTCTCAACCTGTGCGGTGTCATCCTCTGAGGACTCTAGGTCTGGTACCAGGACAGGACTAGATATGGCAATAGGCTTCCTTCATGCTAACACAGAATGTGTTGGCAGTATGATGCATGTGGGTGAGTATAGCATAGCAGCAGTTGCACTGAAGCGTAGATGACATGGCTTCTGGATGTGACCTCACTCCCTTCTCTGAGCATGCGATGAGGTTTATTGGAGCATCTCTGTAACCCCACTCATACACCAGCCACTGATTCCCATTGGCATCTGGTTGGCTACCATGAGAACAGGATGCTGGATGAGATGGGGCTTTGGCGTGATCCACCAAGGCACTTAAAGTTTTGCACAGGAAGTAGCTTATATTTAGTCAGATCATTGGTCCATTAGCTCAGTATCCTCTACAGCAGCTCTCCAGGGATTCAGGCAGGACATGCTGCAGATTAAACTTGGGACCTTCTATATGCAAGGCAGATGCTCTACCACTGAGCTATGACCCTTGCTCCATGGAGGCCAGGACTGATGACAGCAGTATTGAACCCTTTCATGCTTTGAGCGACTTTGTGAAGAAGGCTACAGCTGTGTCTTTGCTGCAGGCTTTTCATTTCAGAAGGAATCACTGGTATTTTGGATCAACAAATTATACTACAGGACCACCTTCAATGCCACTGCAATCTTTAGAGGTTGATTTTGTGATTTCTGTACAATGAAATAATGTCTCGAGGCCATGGGTGCATTCAGTTTGTCCACACTGAATGTTGTTAGCCTACAATAGATGCAATACAAAATGGATAAAGCACCTCCAGAGTTATACTTCTGGAGACCTTTGCAGAAGAGACTACTGACCTTCCATCAAGTGCCTTATTTCATGGACCTCTTGAGAACAAACACATTGAACATACAAAAAATGACTGTAAACATTAATATCTGGCTTTTATGCCCTATGTCCTTCTCCTTTTCTGAAATAGCTAGGACAACAGTCACTTTCATTGTTCTTTAGGGATACACTGTTTTGTTACATTACATCTACCGACAAAAGCCACAAACCTGGGAAGCAACCAAAGCAGATAAATCTTTGTCAGGAAGATACTCAAGGTTTAGGGACAGCAATGATCTTTGCCTGGTGGGTTAACAGCATTCATAATTGCCATCTTGATATGTTCGCATCTCATCCAGTCTGTTCCAAAAGGAGAGCCAACTCTTCCAAAACATTTTTTTTTAAAAAATAGACTAGCCATGATAAATTTTCAATTGCTATGAAAATTGTCACTCTGCCAGATTGATAAATTGTAGCTCCAAATGGCAGACTTGGTTGCCTTGCGGTAAGCACAAGATGACAGATCTTTGCTCAATACAAACTATCTGTCTGTACCTTTCACAGCTGGTTTAGCTTGTAAACGCAGCAAAAACAAAGACTTTAATAAAAACTGAAGGTTATGCTGCTCCTCCAAACAGCAGTTGCAGAATCAAGCACTTTTCTCAGTTACAAAGCATGGATTTTGTGTGAGAAAGCCCTCTTTGGGAGGGAAATCCCCAAACGTTTGCATGGAAGTTTATGATACACTAAGGCAGAACCTAATTAGTTCCACACTCAGGAAACAGTCCTTCCATAGGAAGGGCCATAGCAGAGTGGCAGTGTATACGCCTTGCATGCAGAAGGCCCCAGTTAAAGTATGTAAAATGAATGAAACTGTACAAAGGAAAAAGATGTTGTTCCACAGAAAGCTGATTTGATTGCAATTTACAAAAATGTATACATTAGAGGAAAGTGTGCACAAAATTAATATATTGGTGAAAATAACATGCAAAAATGCAGTCTATTGGGACAAATTGCTTGAAAAAATATGTACATTAGTCAAAACTGCATACAAACATTGCGAGGAGAAATTTGCACTAAGATGCTGAAGAATTTTCAAGAGGATTTTTTTAAAAAAAATCACAAATTGCTGCACAAATGTGGAGAACCAAATTTAAGATTAGAAAAATGAGAAACTGAGAGAACCGAAATGGACAGATCATTCTATCCCTAGTATCATACCACTTTATCAGTCATGGCTTCCTCCAAATAATCCTGGGACCTGTAGTTTGCTAAGGGTGCTGAGAGTTGTTAGGAGACCCTTATTCCCCCCAGAGATCCCTTGGAAGATGGACTGATTGTTAAACCACTTTGGGAATTTCTTTTTTTAAAGTCCTCATGAAAATTCAGTGGCACTTGGGTACAAGCAGTTTCACGTAGTATAATGAGTTATATTCAACAGTAGACGTATTCAGAGTAGATCCATGGAAGGTAATAGACATGTTTAGCTTAGGCCTATGAATTTTAATGGGTCTACTCTGAGTAGCATTTGGCTGAATACAACCCATAACATTTTGTATACTTTTGTTACTGATATATGCATGTCTATGCACACTTCCACCTTGCATATCCATTTTTGTACACATTGCGTGGCTGGAAGACTGCACTGCAAAATCGGGAGATGTTGACATAGGGAAAGATAGTTGTGTCTCAGTTCACACCTTGTTTTCAGCAGTGCACATTAGTTAGGCTTGCCTTTAAAGGTGAAATGAACCAATTTTCTCCCCATCTCTACATTGTACTTGTGTGTAAAAGTAACATGACCAGGAAAAAGCATGGGTGAGAGTGCTGCTATCACCCTCACAGGGTCTCCATACTGGGGGTTCAAATGTACCAGGCCCCATAGCCAACAGGAGGCCCAGGCTGTCAGTTTTTTAAGTAAGTCTCTAGCCCTCCTAGAAAGAAGTTCTGAAGCAAAATGTGAGCTTCCCCCCATGATCTGGAGGACAAATGTATGCAATTGGGAAGCTCCTGGAGTTACAGAGGTTCTCTATACTACTTAGAACTGAAACTGACCTTCTAATTTAGACCACTTCAATGAAGTAGGAAGCAGATGGTGACGACGTTGCCCGCTCTTAATGAAGCCGGTTCGACATATTTTCCAATGACGAATCCTTCGTTAGAGACAGAGTGGCTCTGTGGGGGCTCTTGCTTGGTGTGGGTGTGTAAGGGGGTGTGAGAGGAGTGTATGGTGTGAGTGGGGAGTGTGTGAGGGTTTGCAATATGTGCCTGGGAGAGAGGAACCAAAGCCGATTGGGCAGAGTTGAGGGGCCCCCAATTAGTGTAGTGACGGGTAGAGGGAGATACGACGTTGTGCGTGTTGCCAGGTAAGGGGAACTCAGCCCAGGCAGTTAATGGCTGTACCGTGTTCCGGTCCTCCACGCACCCACAGGTTTGTTGGTTGCCCTATCAGCCAGCTCTCGGATCTCCGGATGCTGCTTTTGAATGCCAGATCGGTTCATAATAAGATCTGTCTCATCCACGATTTAATTGTGGATGAGGCAGCCGATCTGGCATGTATAACAGAGACCTGGGTGGGTGAGCAGGGAGGGGTTAGTCTCTCCCAGCTATGCCCACCTGGGTACTTGGTTCAGCATCAGGGTAGATCTGAGGGCTGGGGAGGGGGGGTTGCTGTGGTCTATAGGAGTTCCATCTCTCTCTCCAAGCACCCTGTCCAATTAGCTACTGGTCTGGAGTGTTTGCACCTAGTGTTGGGTCAGAGGGACAGATTGGGGATTCTGTTGGTGTACTGCCCACCCCGCTGCCCAACAGACTCCCTAACTGAGCTGACAGAGGTGGTCTCGGATGTATTGTTGAGATCCCCTAGACTTTTGGTGCTGGGGGATGTCAACATCCATGCTGAGGCCGCCTTATCTGGGGCGGCTCAGGACTTCATGGTATCCATGACAACCATGGGGCTGTCCCAATACACTATTGGCCCAACACATGTGGCCGGGCATACTCTAGACCTGATCTTTGCAACTGGACATGGTGATGGTGATCTGAAAGTAGGGAGTCTTACATCAGCCCCTTTGTCATGGACAGATCACCGCTTGTTGAAGTTTAGACTTACAGCGGCTTCTCCCCTCTGCAAGGGTGGGGGACCTGTTAAGATGGTCCGCCCCCGGAGACTAATGAATCTGGATGGCTTTCAAAAGGCTCTGGGGAGTTTCCTGGCTGATAGGGCTGGCGCTCCTGTCGAAACCCTGGTCGAACTGTGGAATACTAAAATGACCCGGGCAGCTGACATGATCGCTCCTGAGCGCCCTCTCCTGGGTAGAGCTCATACAGCTGCATGGTATACTCCAGAGCTGAGAGCGATGAAACAGTACAGGAGATGGCTCGAGTGCAGATGGAGACGAACTCCTGATGGATGCAATTCTGCACTGGTAAGTGCCTATACCAAGCTGTACTTAGGGGCAGTACGAGCAGCAAAAAAACAATATTTTGTTGCTACTATACAATCTTCTATCTGCCGGCCGGCAGAGCTTTTTAAAATTGTCCGAGGGCTGTTACATTCTGGTCCTAGGGACATGATAGATCCATCGGAAGCCCGTTGTAATGAATTTGCTAGGCACTTCCAGGATAAAATCTCTTGCATCCGTCAGGACTTGGACTCCAATGTTATAGCAGTGGAATCAAATGAGGTATCTGGTGCACAGTCTGGTCTTAATTTTTTGGATGAGTTTCAATCATTGGTGCAGCTCGAGGACATTGACAAGGTGCTTGGACAGGTGCGTGCAACCACTTCTGTGTTGGACCCTTGCCCCTCCTGGCTAATAAAAGCTAGCAGGGTTGGAACTGCCGGCTGGACTAGGAAAGTGATTAATGCCTCATTACAAGAGGGAGTGGTCCCTGGCTGCCTGAATGCGGCGGTGGTGAGACCACTTCTGAAGAAATCTTCCCTGGATCCAGAAAATCTTAACAATTACAGGCCGGTAGCAAATATCCCATTCCTGGGCAAGGTCCTAGAAAGCGTGGTTGTGGACCAGCTCCAGACGCTCTTGGATGAAACCGATTATCTGGATCTATTTCAATCGGGTTTCAGGCCCGGTTTTGGCATGGAGACTGCCTTGGTCGCCCTGTATGATGACCTTTGTCGGGAGAAAGACAGGGGGAGTGTAACTCTGTTGATTCTCCTTGATCTCTCAGCGGCTTTTGATACCATCGACCATGGTAACCTTCTGGGGAGACTCGCTGATCTGGGAGTTGGAGGTACTGCCTGGCAGTGGTTCTGCTCCTACTTGGCGGGTCGTCTCCAGAAGGTAGTGCTTGGGGAGTTATGCTCGACACCCTGGGCCCTCCAATATGGAGTTCCGCAGGGGTCAGTGCTATCCCCCATGCTTTTTAACATCTACATGAAGCCGCTGGGTGCTGTCATCAGGAGTTTTGGAGTGCGATGCCATCAGTATGCTGATGACACGCAGCTCTACTTCTCCTGTTCATCTTTTTCAGGTGAGGCTGTCAAGGTGGTGAACCGATGCCTGGCTGCGATAATGGACTGGATGAGAGCGAATAAATTGAGGCTCAATCCAGACAAGACTGAGACGCTGTTAGTAAGTGGTTCTCCTGATCAGATGGTGGATGTTCACCCTGTCCTGGAAGGGGTTGCACTCCCCCTCAAGGAACAGGTTCGTAGTTTGGGAGTTCTTTTAGAACCATCCCTGTCACTAGAGGGACAGGTAGCCTCGGTGGCATGGAGTGCTTTTTACCAACTTTGGCTGGTGGCCCAACTACGCCCTTATCTGGACAGGGAAAACCTTGCTTCAGTTGTCCATGCACTGGTAACCTCTAAACTTGACTACTGCAATGCACTCTACGTGGGGCTGCCTTTGAAGACAGTTTGGAAACTACAGCTTGTGCAAAATGCGGCGGCCAGACTGTTAACAGGGACCAGGCGGTCTGAACATATAACACCGGTTCTGGCCCGCTTGCACTGGCTGCCTATATGTTTCCGGGCCCAATTCAAGGTGCTGGTTTTAACTTATAAGGCCTTACATGGCCTGGGACCACAATACTTGATGGAACATCTCTTCCGATATGAGCCTACCCGTATGCTGCACTCAACATCAAAGGCCCTCCTCCGGGTGCCTACTCAAAGAGAAGCCCGGAGGGTGACAATGAGAAAAAGGGCCTTTTCAGTGGTGGGCCCCAAACTATGGAATACCCTTCCTGATGAGGTATGCCTGGCGCCAACACTACTTTCTTTTTGGCATCAGGTAAAAACCTTCCTCTTCTCCCAGGCATTTTAAATATTTTAAACATTTTAAACATCTCAAACATTTAAACATCTAAATTATTTACTTTGTTGACATTTTAATTCTCTCAACGCTTTTAACATTCTTACCAATTTCACATCTTAACATTTTCATATTTTAGTATTGAGTTTTGCAGCTAGTTATGTGTTCTATTATGTTTTTTTTTGTTTAATTAATTCATTTTTAACTTGTGTTATACATGGCTTTTTTACTTGTACTTCAGATGTTTATGTGTTGTGAACCGCCCAGAGAGCTTCGGCTATGGGGCGGTATAGAAATTTAATTAATAAATAAATAATAAATAAATAAATAATTTGTAGATGTCAGTGGGGACAGTGACAGAAGTTAGCATTTGAGTCACAATTCTGTCCTCACCTGCATATGTATGGCAGGTGTGGGGACCCTTTGGCCCTCCAGATATTGCTGATCTAACAAGACCCATTATTCCTGGCCATGCTTGCTGGGGCTGATGGAAGCTGTAGTTGAGCAACATCTGGAGAACCAAAGTATCCCCACACCTGATAGATTAGGGTTTTAAAAATAGCTGTATGCCTTACTTTGTGTTTCAGTTGCTATTTATTTTATTTACTAAGATTTGTACACCACTTCATAAGAAAACCCTCTAAGAGGTTTACATAAAATAGTAGAAAACAGTCATTAAATAGCAATAAAAACAGACAGTACAAACAGAAGACATAATAAAATAACCAAATGTAGATAAAATTCACATTTTTAAAAAAGTACATAACAAAATTACATGCCTGAGTAGACTTGCCTAGGGAAAACAAAAAAGTTCTTAGCAGGGGTTGAAAAAAGTACAATGAATATCAATAGGCAGGATGTTCCAGAGAGTAGTTGCTGCCACACTTAAAGATGGATTACTCACAAGTGTGGAATGAGCATTAGGTGGCACTTGTAAAAGAGACAGTTCTGCAGATCAAATCAGTCAAGTAGCCACGTATAGGATAAGGTGATCCTTCAAGTCAGAATTGGGGATTATGGGTGAGGTATGAGTATCATTCATTCATTCATACCTACATTCATACATTGATAAATAAATAAAATTTTACACAAGTAGCATGCCTGAAAAGGGAGTCTTATCTCTCAGTCAAAATGCAGTTCTGCTATATATCAGCCTTCCAGCTACCAGAACCATTTCTCTGGATTAACTCTGAAATTACAGGGACCGGATTAGTGAGCACAATTACATCAGTTTATAAGTAGAGTTTAACTGCTGGAAAGAGACTGACTGTGACAGCTTGCTTGTACATCTTCATGTTGCTACCAAGATCCACCTCCTGTTGAGCACAGTCTTCCAGGGCCAGGGTTACATTCTGAAGGCTGCCTTCACATCCTGCCAGCAAATAATACTCCATCATCAGGCCTGGTTCAGTAGTTTTGAGATGATATAGCTGAATGACTTCTGTGAAGGAGTACACTTAAACTTTCAGGTACATTTCTTCTGGGACCATTACCTGGCTTGAGAAGCTTGCATTTTGCCCTGCCTATCAAAGGCAGGGGAAAATAAGGAAGTCTTTTTTTTATTCCCATAGCAGTCCCAGGCTATGGTCTGAAGGCACATAAGGCCAGCTGCTGAACCTAAGCAGGGTAAGGTCTGGTCAGTGCCTGGATGGGAGACCACCTGGGAACCATATGTAAGCCACCTTGGGTTTCTATCATGCAAAGAAAGGCGGGGTATGATGATGATGATGATGATGATGATGATGATGCAGGTAGGAGCAGAATCTGGTAGGCTTCCAAGCATGAAAAACACAGCTAATGGGATTTCTGATGCTTCAGCAAAGGTCTGAAGTAAAGGCAGGCACTATCCTCATCTGGAGGACAGGTGGGAATCTCCAGGTATTTCTTTTAAACGGTAGCTCATGATGCTACATGCTAAGGTAGCAATGGCAAACAAAAAGTCTTTTCCAGAAATAAATATTATCCCTTTCTAATGCCTTAAATGTATTTCAGATTTGTTTTTGTTTTTTAAAAAAACTCCCCTACCCCAGTATGTGGCCTCTTACTAATATCAAAGAAACTTCTATCAGAATCTGATGAGTTATGACAAAAAAGCTTTTCTGACCCACAGCAGAAGTATTGACATGAGTAATGGGCAAGTCACATAAGTTGTTCTTAATTCAGTCTAAAGATCTGAATTTGCCTGAAAAGAGATGCTGCTGCCAGATGGGAGGAGGTCTGGAACCAAGTCTCTTTCACCCAACCGAGCCACTCTCCTCTCCTGCCCCGCCAGGTGCTCCTTTCTTTCTTTAGATGGATGAGATTCAGGGATGGATAGACCAACTGATGTCCAGTCCATCCAATTCTACATCAGGATGGGACAAAGTCCGTTTCATCCCACTTCTGTGCAGATTTTAAATGGGAAATCCTTAAAATTCTGCATGGAAGTACAGTCATTAAAAAAAAAAGTCCTTACAAGATGGACCAAGCAGTGGTGGCTGGTTGCTCCAGTTCAGTGGGACAGTGGAATTCTCTGTGGGGTTTAGACTGATCTTTCAAGGAGCTGTCCAAGGTGCTGAAACCATCCAACAGCTCATATAAAGTTCAAACTAAAACCTGGAGAGAATTCCACTGCCCCACTGACATGGAGCCACTAGCCACCACTGGGTCCAAGACCTGCAACATTGCCTTTGTCCTTTTTAACAGTTTTTTCTTTCCCTCTTAAAAAGCTCCAAAAAAGGCCACTAAGCTACCCACAGCCTGGAGCACCAATCTCTCCCCCATTCAATTTCCTCTGAGAGTAAGGGAACATCATGAAGGCACATAACTCCCAGGGGGGAGGGGGGATGTTCTATTGTATTTTAAAAAGTTAGTGGCAAGGAACTCTGTGTGATAGCTAGGGATGGGGGAGTTTGCTTTTAAAGATGAGCTTACATGGTTCACACTTTCCAAAACAATATGCAGACCCAACACAGCCATCCTTTGAAATTTGCACTTTTCCAGATTTTGCAGAACAGTACTGCAATAAGTAACGTGTACACAAATGAATATGCTAGGGTAAAGATTGTTTGGTATTTAAAAAAAATATAAAATGAAATAGGTCCTATTTCTTAGCAGACATATAAACGCAAGCAGTAGAGTGAGAATATAAACCAGTCCACACCTCTCCCACAGACATACTAGTTAGTCAAATAACTCACACACAGAGTCTTCTTAGGTAAAAAGATAAAGAATATTTACTCACAACCTTTCATATGTTCAGGAGACATATGCTCTAGCTTAGATGAAAGAAAAAGTAAAAGTCTTAGTCCATTTTAGTCTTTGGTAGTGATGCTCTGAGGAGAGCATCTGCCATGCGGCCTCTCCCAGAGGTAAAAAGGTCAGTAATGGAGATTATGCAGGAATCCCCAGGAGAAAGGAGGAGGAAGCCAGGTAACTAATCCCACCCATTAGGAAATTACATCATGGTAAACAGGTACATCTCCCTTTTTACAAGGGAACATGAAAGTTTGCCTATTCCAATAAAGAGGCACCTATGAATGCACATATTCATGAAGATAACATGCAAACATGCACTATGTTAGGAGAAATGGATTGGCAAAAATGTATATGGAAAACTGCACTAAAAAAATACTGATGACTTTTTTCATCAGAACACCTCTTTTAATTAAAAAAAATATTGCAAACTGATGTGGAAATGTAGAGAACCAAGCCTGAGATTGGGAAAATGAGAAATTGAGAGAAACCAGATTTGTCCATCCCTACCAATTGTTGCTGTGGGCTGTGGGCAGCTGGACGACCTATTCTGGAGCTTTTTAAAATAGAAGAGAAATTGTTAAAACAACATAAGCAGCACAGCAGCCCTCTGATGACTCGCAAATGGATCCACAGAACTCCAGATTCTAAAGCACACTAATTTTATTTATTTATTGCATTTATATCCCATCTTTTCTCCAAGGAGTCCATGGTGGAATACATGGTTCTCCCCTCCTCATTTACTCCCCACAAGAACCCTGTGAGGTAGGTTAGGCTGAGAGGCAGTGAATGGCCCAAGGCCACCCAGTGAGCTTCATGGCTAAGTGGAACTTCGGACCCTGGCCTCCTAGACTCATGATCTGATTCAGGTCAAGATCCACCCAGATCAAATCAGGTGAGTACTTTTTTGAATCCAACTTCTGCTGAATGCCCAAATGTTATTTTTTTTTAACTTTCAAAATAATGGGGCTCACCCTGGTGATGGGCACTCAGGCCCTCCTATGCCTGCTCTTTCTGCCTACCTACATTTCCTAGAAGGCTCCAGAGCAACATGATGCAATCTGACATTGCAGTGCACCAGAAAGTTTGGCGGGGTGCTTCCCACTTTCCACATTGGCTTCAGAGCATCACAATGTGATGTGGCATCTCTCTGGCTGACTATGATTGCTGCCAAAGAACTGAGCAGGAAGGGAACATCCCCTCCTATTGAACTCTGCCGCCTTGGGCTCCTGCTGGGAGGAAGGGTGGGATATAAATCAAATAATAAGCAAACAAACAAACAAAATAGACAAACTCAGAAAAAACAGTGTGGGCAATTTTGGGTGGTGCCAGTTCCTCATATTAAATTAGCACTTTCCAGATGTGTCTGCAATTTGCAGCCCTATGTCACCAGAGTCCCTGTCTGTAGAATGGCCCCAAAACCACCATGGATAAATGGGAACTTTGAAAACTTTAGAAGCAGAGTCACACGGTACATGTATGTGCTGTGATTTGATATGGGACCATATGGAGAACACAGATGTGCAACTGTGTTACCTCTGATCTAAGAACCATAAAAATGAATCATCTATATTTAATGTCCACATTAAAAGTAAGAGGGCTGATGAGCTACCATTTATCTTCCTTCTTTGCCAATCTGTTTGCAGTTTCTTCTGTAGGAATTCATCCAGAAAGGGAAGGATAGGCCCTAAGATTTACATTGCATCAATATCTGTGGAGTTTTTTTTTTAATTAAAATCTGGCTTATTTAATTTAAAACTAAATTCTGTGTTCCTCATTCATTATAGTGGATAATCCAAAAATGGCTATAACTTTTACACCTTTTGTCCAAGTGGATAAATTTACAGGCACAGGCATACAAATGGCATACAAATAGGTCATCCCCCGCCCTGTGGGAACTTTTCTCCATAATACATATTAGAGCAGTACCATTATTAGGGCAACTAAAATGCCAAGATCCATATTAATTTAATATTTTTAAGGGGGAGTGGTTTCCCCCCTATTGTTCTTTCTTACATTAAAATAATTAAGGGATAGCTTGATCTCTCAGCGGCGTTTGATACCATCGACCATGGTATCCTCCTGGGGAGACTCGCGGAGTTGGGTGTTGGGGGCACTGCTGGGCAGTGGTTCCGCTCCTACTTCACGGATCGTCACCAGAAGGTAGTGCTTGGGGAACATCACTCGACACCATGGACTCTCCATTGTGGAGTCCCCCAGGGATCGGTCTTGTCCCCCATGCTTTTCAACATCTACATGCAGCCGCTGGGTGCGGTCATCAGGAGTTTTGGAGTGCATTGCCATCAGTACGCTGATGACACGCAGCTCTATTTCTCCTTTTCATCTTCCTCAGGTGAGTCTGTTGATGTGCTGAACCATTGCCTGACCGCGATAATGGACTGGATGAGAGCTAATAAACTGAGACTCAATCCAGACAAGACCGAGACATTGTTGGTGAATGCCTTCCCTGCTCAGATGGTGGATGCTTACCCTGTTCTGGATGGGGTTACCCCCCCCGAAAGAACAGGTACGTAGTTTGGGGGTTCTTCTCAACTCTTCCTTGTCTCTCGAGGCCCAAGTGGCCTTGGTGGCACGGAATGCGTTTTACCATCTTTGTCTGGTAGCCCAACTACGCCCCTATCTGGACAGGGACGACCTCGCCTCCGTTGTCCATGCTCTGGTAACTTCAAGATTGGATTACTGTAATGCGCTCTACGTAGGGCTGCCCTTGAAGACAGTTCGGAAGCTTCAGCTGGTGCAGAACGCAGCTGCCAGATTATTGTCGAGGACCAGTTGGTCTTCGCATATAACACCTGTCCTGGCGCGTCTGCACTGGCTTCCTATTTGCTTCCGGGCGAGATTCAAGGTGCTGGTTTTGACCTATAAAGCCTTACACGGTGTGGGACCTCAATACCTTGTGGAACGCCTCTCTCGCTATGAACCTACCCGCTAACTTCGTTCAGAATCTAAGGCCCTCCTCCGGGTACCAACCCATCGGGAAGCCCGGAGGGTGGTTACGAGATCTAGGGCCTTTTCTGTGGTGGCCCCTGAGTTGTGGAACAGCCTCCCCGAAGAGGTATGCCTGGCGCCTACACTTCCATCTTTTCGGCGCCAGGTAAAGACCTTTTTATGCTCCCAGGCATTTTAATTTTCTTAATCTTTTTAATCTTTTAATCTGTATTTTTAATTTTTGTAGTATTTATTTTGTTTTTGCTGTGCTTTTTGTTGTTTGTTTGTATATGTTTTTGTATTTTTATTATGATATATTGTATTTTATCTTGTTTGTTCACCGCCCTGAGAGCTATTTTGCTAAGGGCGGTATATAAATTGAAATAATAAATAAATTAAATAAATAAATAAATGTGTGTTCTTCCTTGTACGTCTCTTTAAATCTTTCTTGTTTGTTGCTTGTGTCCTCCAAGATAGGCCTTACAAACCTCTGATAGACCTTTCATTTTGAGGCTGTCTACAATGCTGCCTGTGGAGTTCTGAAGAGCTTTGGGTTTGTTTTGTTTGTTAAAGTGTGTTCTATATATGAAAACGTAGAATGATAAGGCACAGAAAAAACAGAGCAGCATGAGGTTTTGTCTGGGTCCTGATTTGACTCAAGGGCTTATTGACATCACACTTCAACTCAGAAAAGAAGGAATGCCTTCAAATGACCTCACTGGGGTGGCAGGATGCAAGGAGGAGCACACACACATATCAATCATTGTCACTCACCTCCACAGCTCTTCGCCATTCTGCTGCTGCCTTCTCCTCCGTTGTCCTTGCCCTGGCTTTTTCCTCCAGCATCCATTTTTTCTCACTCAGGTGCTCACGCTCCACGATCACCTGCCTATTCACCTCTTCCCTCGTGCCTCCTAACACAGAGCATGAGAGAAGAGAGAGTCTGCGCAGAAGTCTAGTGTGAGGTACATGTCTTGTGTCCACCAGTCACAGCAAGGAGCTGAAAACTTCCTCTTGCTCCCATCCCCAAGTAACGTCCAACCTAATGTGGAAACGTTGAAGTCGTGGCTGAAAAGTAAGGAAATTACTAGTCGTTCTATTACTTGCCAAATGTAATGGAATTACCCACTCGTTACTTAAAATAGCAATGAATTACAAGTAACTCATTATTTCTAACAAGTTACTTCCAAGCTCTGAGGCATGAGGTGGGGAGATGAGAGAGGAAAAACATTCCATTGCACAAGCAAAAACTCTTGCATTGATGGAATATTCACATAGTGCTACCTTGGATACAACCCACTATTGGGCTAGATCACAATTCTTCAAACTTGTTTTCCCAGATGTTCTTGGTCTGACTCCCATCATCCCCAGCCAGCTTAGCCACTGGTCAAGGGATCATGGGAGGTGTAGCCTAACAACATCTGGAGACCCAAAGTTGAAGAACACTGGGCTATATGAACCTATGTTCTGACTCAGTATAAAAGCAACTTCCTAATTTGAACCAGAGGCACCATGGCTTACCACTTATCCACTTGTTTGCAATGCTAACTTGCAGCATCTTCCTTCTTGGAAAACTCCTTGAAAGTTTGGACTAAAACCCAAAATGGATTCTACTGCCACACAGACATGGAGCCATCAGCTGCCACCAAAGTAGCCTGACTTGGACCTATGTGTTCCCCCAAGCATTCTCCAACAGTTCTCTATTTCAGAAAAAGGGGCACAATCCAGAGATAAACAAGTATACATAAACCACATCACATTCAGTATTAGACTGCTTGCATTTGGCTGGATTGTGACCAACCCCAGTAGAGCCACCTCTTGGCATCTAACCCTTAAAAACGTTAGGACCAAATGCAATTGAAACCAGTTCCCACCCCCAAGCAAAATGGGATTCAGTGATTATACAGCCACGAGATGTGCAGCTACAGAGACTCTGAGCTTACAGAGATAAGAAAAATGCTTTTAAATGTTCTTTATACTCTGACATCAAAGTGCTATGGCATAATAAAAAGGAACTGAATGAATTAATGCGACCTGTTACTTTTGGCAATTTCTCTCTATAAAAAAGCTCAACCTCAGTGTGGTCAGTGTAATTAATACTGTATAATATGCACTGACAAAGATCTGCCCCTATAAGAATTATTTCTAGTGATTATTTTTATAGGTATTGAGGCACACCTGAAGTCAAAATGTTTCTTGTCTCCTAGCCAAGTTACCATATCAACTTTATAGTTTGTTCTAGTTCATTTATAATTAGGGATGGTTATTTTTTAAAAAATATCTCAGTATTGAGCTGAACTACATGATTTTTTTCTTCATTATACAGCCACAAGAATGGCTGTACACTATTGTCAGCATGGATATTTCACATTCCGCAATGTTAAATTGCAAATACCCCCATGCCATTCTGATACTTCCCATAAGCTCATTTCAAAACAAACCCTTACAAAACTTAGACTCCTGAATTCAAAAACACTTGCTTAACAACCCTCTAAATTTTCATGGTGATATACAAAACAGTCAGAGACAATCAAGAGTTCAGCGTGTAAAAAGAGAGAGAGAAAAACCAGACCCCTTTTGGACTTTTTTCTGTCAGAGTTCTCATAATCTGTTGAAATTCATTAAAAATCACCCAAGTTCACTGAGTACCTGTAATCCTATTACTCACCTTGGCCCATACTCTGACCTTCATCTTCTGCAGTTTAAATGTTTAAAAAATGTCTGGCTGATTTTTACTTAAGTTAAGAAATTTAGCAATGAACTCAATGATAAGGCCGGGCATGTAAGAACTGTCAGTGTTCTAAAAGCCAGACTCACAGCTGCTGGGCTTGCCTAATGAAGGTGCCACACCCACACCAGACCTTTATTTCACTTTAGACAGTCATGCCTTTCCCCAAAGTATCCTGGGAAGTGTAGTTTGTGAAGGGTGCTGAGAGGAGATTCTTATACCCCTGACAGACCTCCAGTGGCCAGAGTGGTTTAACTGTCAGCCATGCTGATTGAAGCTCTGTGAGAAGAACAGGGTGTCTCCTAGCAACCCTCACCATACTTCACTAACTATTGTTCCCAGGATTCTTTGGCAAAAGCCATGATTGTCTAAAGTGAAATAAAGGTCTCATGTGGATATGACCAGGAACAGCTTTGGTTTAAATTTGGGTGGGAGGTTACATGTGCCTCCTGTAGAATAAAAACTTGGGGAAAACGCTGAAAAAGAATGAGACTGTTTACAATGTTTTCATCTTGGAAAGGAAAGGGGCTTCCCCTCTGCACAGTGCCCACCCATCCAATCTCCTCCCTCCCCATTCCTACTTCCCCTGCTTCCCCCTCCCCCTCCTTCTGCTCTCCCTCTTCCTCTCCCTCCTCCTCCCTCTCCTCTCCCCTCCCCCATGGTCGGTTTTACCTGTCCTAGCCATGATTGCACAGGCGTAAATCCCACTGAACTCAATAAGCATGCGACTGATCAGACCTGCCTTTCCCTTCCTTCCCCTCTATTCTCCCTTCCTCCTTCCTCCTTCCTCTCCTCCCAATTCTCCTTCTTCCTCCTCCCATGCCCACTCCAGTCCTCCCTTCCCATGGTCAGTTTTACCTATCCTAAGCATGATTGCATGGGAGTAAATCCCACTGAACTCAATAAGCATCCAAATGATCAATCCATTCTCTGCAAACCTGCACAGGATCCCGTTTCTTACCTCCCAGATTAAAAAGCAGAGAAATTCACTAACAGGCAAAAAAAGTGTGGTTTAAGAATGTACCTATAGCCAACATATATTTCTATCAAACTTTAAAAAGCAGAGAAATTGAACAGCTATAGTGAATGCACCAGGGGAGAGGAGACCTGACCTCCTCTCTGAGATATTGGACTGCCTTACACATTTGTCAAAATGCAAACACAATTTGGGTTGGTCTTTTACAGTCCAATCCATTTCCTGTGTAGCTGGGAAGAATTTGGTAACAAGTGCCTCTGAGCATATGGTAAGTGGTGGCAATACCTGCCACCTCCAAAGGTGGAGAATTACATTTTTAAACTTTGATAGAAATATCTGTTGGCTATAGGTACATTCTTAAACTGCAAGGGTTTTTTTGCCTATTAGTGATCCTTGAGAAGTGAGTTACTTTTTCCAATCTGATCCTCTCAAAGTATGAACAGCCCTTGTATATTACTCATATTATTGTAAAAGTATACCCACTAAGTTTTGTAATGTAACCAGCACATAAACAGATATATACAACTAGGAATGGAGGAGAAACTCCTTTCAGCTCATATTTAAAGGTGGACGTACTGAATTTGCAGTTTCCAAACCCTACAAGAACTGAACCACACCTCTCCTTTGAAATTCACACTTCTCTAGATTTTGCAATGCAATTCTCCAGCCAAGTAATATGTACAAATATTCATATGCTTAAGGAAAGTGTGCACAGAATGCATGTATTTGTGAAAATAACCTATAGAATGCATTATATTTGGGGAAAATATAACTATTATCGAACATATACTTTGCAAAAAATGTATATAGTAGGCAAAACAGCATACAAAAATCTGTATGTTAGAAGAAATTAGCGCTAAACAGCTTAAACACAAATGGGAGCTTGATGTAAGAGGCCATCCAATGCAGCCAAACTTGACTGGGTCAGAACCACCAAATTCCAAGTATAAATTTAAAATGCATCCCTCCTCTATCTGTATCCTGTACCACTCACAGCAGCATGAGGTGCTCTCTCTAGCTTTCTGCTAACTGCACTCCGTGGAATGTCTGGGGAGCAATGCCACATCACATCATTTTACATCCCATTGCTCTGAAGGCATTCTAGGAAGTGCAGCTGGCGGAAACCAAAAAGGAGAACCCTCAGCCACTTTTGTATGGTTAAGTAAGGTAATTTGCGACTCTGATGAAAGTTTCATTAAAAGTTCTCCCCACCACACAAGAAACCAGTAGAAGACCAGGCCCAGTTTTTGTGAGTGAGTGGACCGGGGGGGGTATTTACAGGAAACCGAAGGGTGATTTCAGCCCAACCTTAGGCTGCATTCAGACATGGGGTTTATTGTCTTAGTTTTATCAATGATAATGGGAGTGCTTCTGTCCCATTTTCTGACATCCCTTTCATACTGATGTACCTGTTGCATTATGGAACTGCAGCTTTTTGACTGATGTACTGCCAGGTTGTGCTGAGTTTCATTCACACCAGTGGGTTTGATGTGACACAACAATGAACACCATTGGACGTGTCATTACTCCCCCACCCTTTACACACATGCACAATTCTGTCCCCCATGATTCCCCCATGAAAACTACAGGAAATGTATGCAGGTATACCCCTTCAAATTTTATCACTTTACTCCCATGATTTTCTGGGTTAATGGGGTAGCAAACAGATGTTTTCTGGGAGCAATTAACATGGAACTGAGTCCTAAAAATGTAAATGTACTGCCTTCAAGTCGATTCTGACTTATGGCGACCTTATGAATAGGGTTTGCATGCAGCTGAGAGGCAGTGACTTGCCCAAGATCATCCAGTGAGCTTCATGGCTATGTGGGGATTTGAACCCTGGTCTCCCAGGTCGTAGTCCAACACCTTAACCCAGCCTTTCCCAACCAGTGTGCCTCCAGATGTTGTTGGACCACAACTCCCATCAGCCTCAGCCAGCATTGCCGATGGTCAGGAAAGATGGGAATTGTGGTCCAACAACATCTGGAGGCACACTGGTTGGGAATGGCTGCCTTAACCACTACACCACACTGAGTCCTAAACTTCCACTATATTCTATTAGATTTCCAAAAGTGGCTTTTACATCATGTGAATGGTCAAATAAGATGAGGAAATTATCAAGTAAGGAAGCACTGGGAAAACGGATTAAACTGCTGCTTGAATACAGCTTTAGCCGGCCTTCTGCTCCATTTGTGTACCACCTAGACCTCATGGCTTCTCTTGTCCTTTTGTTCTGTGTTACATTTTCCCCCCCACACACATACACATTCAGTCGAACTGGTGTTTCACTTCCGTCTCAGAAACTAGACTGTTACAAGTGTTCTAGTGACAGCAAGTTAATTCCCATCATTCACAAAAAACTAAGGCTGCTTTTACACACGGGGTTTGTTGTGTCAGTTTTGTGGATTAAAATGGTAGTACCTCTGTCACGATTTCTAAAATTCCTTTCACACTGTAATACCTGTTGTGTTAAGGAATGGTGGCTTTTTCAGCTGATATTTCGGCATTTTGAGCAAATGTCTTTCACACTGCAATGAACAATGACTGCATTCACACCAGACATTTATTCCACTTTTATTCCACTTCCCCCCCCCCGAAGAATCTTGAGAAATGTCATCTGTAAAA
The DNA here is from genome assembly GCF_030035675.1 of Rhineura floridana. Lineage (NCBI taxonomy): Eukaryota > Metazoa > Chordata > Lepidosauria > Squamata > Rhineuridae > Rhineura > Rhineura floridana. The sequence continues at coordinate 13,615,754 of NC_084495.1, read as the reverse complement.
GATGCCAAGAGTTGTTAGGAGACCCCTATTCCCCTCACAGAGCCACAATTCCCAGAGTTCTCTGGGAAGAGAAATCGATTGTTAAACCACTCTGACAGTTGCAGCTCTGTGAGGAGAACTGGAGTCTCCTAACAATTCTCAACACCCTTCACAAGCTACCCTTCCCAGAATCCTTTGGATGAAGCCAAGTTGAATAACAGTAGAATAAATGTCTGTTGTGAATGTGGCCAATGTCTTGTTTTCATCCCTCACCCATTATACATATGCACACTATAGTTCCCCCATAATTCACTGCATGAGTTAGCAATCTGGAGTCATGAGCAGACCTATTATGGCACCTTTTTATCATTTCTTTTGAAATGTCTTCAAATATATCAATATTTCTGTGACTGGTCCTTAGCTGAAGTCTAAGTTCTCATTACGTCGCCGAGTGACCCCTCTCACTTTAGCATCTTACACTATTTTTGTGGGGTGTCTGGACACAGGGGTGTGAGGGGGAAGGAGGAAGAGGAATCTGCTATCTACACCTACACCAGAATACTGGTCCAATTTTCGTCAGACAAAACAACAACAAAAAAAGCTGATGTGCGCCTAAAGGGCAGGAGCACATTGCATATTGGGATGCTTGTCACATGAGTGGCTGCAGCTAGCATAAAACTCCCATGATTTTCTGGGTTCCCAAGCATGCAAATTGATTATTTTGGGAATCATTTATCACAGAACTAGATGTTACAATATCACTATATTCTGCCAAACTTCCAGATGTGGCTTTTATGCCATGTGAAATATCCAACAAAATGCACAAATTACCAAGTAAGAAATTGTCAGAATAACAGAATGAAGTGCAGTGTGAAAGCAGGCTAAGCCCATTATTATGAAAGGTATCATTGCTTCTGCAACCATGGCATCTCTTCTCACCCTGCAAGCTCTATTCTCTTTTTCTAACTACTTTTTCTAAAAAAAAAATGCCTGAGTTTTGTCTCAGATATTTTGTCTCATAGCTTTTTTAAACGAACGAGATTCCCTTAAATGGGTGCGTTACAAAGACAACACACCTATTTTATACTTCAAAATACTTTTCTTTCAAAGGCAGATGATGAAAGAGGATAAAATCTGAAGTATTCCATGAGAGCCATGCAAGTCATGTGCTTTGATGTAAGCAGAGATGATTTAATTCTAACTTCTTAAAGTAACAATATAGGAAAACTCCAACTGTCAAAAACCTTTCTCAGGGATTTCTTAGACCCAATCTCAGCCCTAATATCTTTTTCCAAACATCTTTTGCTTTAATAATACTTCAGTCATAGAATGGTCTCTGGCAACTAATACCTATATAAGATATAAACAATCGGTAAGAGGAGTTGATCCCTGCAACAAGCAGGGCTTGCATTTGCCACTAGGGATGAAGGAGGATTCCATGGCTACAGGTCTATAACTCCTCTTAGGAATCAATCCCCTGTGCACACTAATCTAGGAGTAAACTCAGTTGAACACAACTGGGTTTTGTGGATCTAAAGCATGCAGTAATCTGGCCAGTTAAGATTGGCTGAAGCCTTGGAGTTGTGCTAATTTGCAGGGAGAGGACAGAAAATCAAGGCCCTTTATAGTACAAATATGCATCACTCTGAATAAAGGAACCAAAATTTGATGCCTATAATATAAGCAGTAAGTCCCCTCTTTCAGCCATTCTATACCTCCTTCTCTTTCTTTACAACAGGCATGTGAGATAGGTTAGGCTGAGGGTTGGTGACTGGCCCAATGTAGGAAGTAAGCAAAAATAATTATGTTAAGTGAGTTTAAAATGTAAAAATGCTGAACACACTCAGTATTTTCTTTTCTTTATCAAGGTTGGCAAATGATGATGAAGATAATGGCTGAGAGTTAGGAAACTCCACATTCTCAGAGGATTTATTCTGTTCCATGAAAGCTTATACCCTAATAAATGTGTTCATCTATAAGATAGCCCAGGACTTTTGTAATACCTTATTTCATGAATTCCTTTTGGGGGGAGGGGATCCTATTTTGGGAACTGCACCAGGGCCTCCAGCCACCTTAATCTGGCCTTGAATGGGACCAGCCATTTCTCTCTTATGGTTCCCTCTGAACATGGTGTCACTCCTGGAGGAACTTCCTCTATTCTGTTCAAGGCATGTGGTGGCAAGAAACTCTGTGCACTAGCTTAGTCAGTCAGCTACTATGACAGTTTAATGAATTTATCCTCTTTTAGAGATAGCAGATGCAACTTTACAGGTAGTTTAGAGGCACATAATGATGGTCAAAAATGTTTTTTGCCCACTCTGTATCAATAGCTTTTTCTATATGGCAGCTAAAATCCAAGACTGAGTCTTCTGAATGTAGAATTCGGCAATATTCTTGTTCTAAAATCTAGGAAAGTGTGCTTTGTGTCTCTGTATAGGTTTTGTTGGATGGAGAATTTAAATCTTAAGCTCTCCGTAACTCCTGAATCTTCTAAGATGGCTTCCATAATTCAAAATGGCCACCATAGTGATCTACAAAACACACACCCTGCTGTTCATGAAGCATTCATGCAAGGTGAGTTCACAGTTCAAAAGTGCATAACCAATCCTTTTGGTGGAAATGAAACAGACAAGAACATTGAGACTGCAGTATAAAGGCTTCTGTGCAAATTTTCCTGCAATTCAGTGATGGGTACTGAACGCATCAAGAAGAGCTAAGTCTGGGCTTAATTGTAAACATTGAAAAGACTGGGAAGAATAGGTTTCTCCAGATGTCCCGTAGTAACCTTAGGTGAGAGATAGAGATCTCTGAGAATGGAAAGATGACTGTCTGTGAGAAAAGTCTGTGGGAATGGAAAGGTGATGAAATATCAGATCAGATGATCTAGATGAGAGATTATAAAAGAGAGATCACAAATAAATTTTTTATTAGTCCTCATGGACTGGTCATATACACTGCTGCCATTTGCCTAATTGCTGAGTTTATTCTGAGGCTCATCTGAGCTCCCGCAGGTGAGATTTAAACTGTCATTCTTTTCTATCTATGTATGTATCATTCTATCTATGTTTTAAGATAACTAGACTGCATAAGAATATGTTATATTACTTAATAACCTTTGGTTTTGTGTTGTATTATTAATTCTGATTTATTAAATTACTGGCTTTGGCCAGACTATGTATGCTCATATATATTCATATAGAATCAATAAAAAGCATAACCTCCTTCCACTGTGGAACTCCATTCTTTTTTACCCTGATTTATCCATAGTCCTGAGATAAATCTATGGTAGAAGTTTCCTCTTCAAGTCTGCCTGTTTATATTTGCTGCTGGGGCAACAGCACAAGCGTAGGCAAAGTGTGGTTGCTACATACAAGGCCTCTAAACAGTTTTGGGCTTAAGGGAAAAGTGAAGAACTCTTGAATCTGTATGTGGGCACATAAGAGGTAGTTCAAACTATTTCAACACCTAGGCTATGAGCTGCTGGGTGTCTTCTGTAGTTTTGTACAAGGAATATATTTATTACATAGACAGTGCTGGAGCCAGCAGGCCACCTTGTAAGTACATTTTTAAACATTTCCCCCAGGATTTAAAATGTTTTCCCCTTTAAGATCCACACAGAAACGGGGAGGATTTAGTCTCATCCTCATGTACAACTGGTTCAGACTGGACTACAATGGACCCATCCATCTTTATTTGGCATTGAATTCAAAATCAACATCAGATGCAAGCTGTGCTTACAGCAAGGATCTTCCTTTGCAGACATGGCTTAGATTTAAGCTGCTCCTGCCAAGGAGCATTTTTCCCCTGTCTAGCCCAGCTTCAACTGAAGAAAACCTTGCTTTCCAATTGTTCCTGAGCACTTGACAGATATGGGGGCTCCATTTATCCATCATGGCTCATAGCAGCTGACAAACTACTTTTTTCTCCATGAATTTATCTAAACTGCTTTTAAAGCCTTCTTAGCTAGTGGCCATCACCACATCTAATGGCAGAAAGCTCCATACAGTGACTATGTACTGAATAAGAAAGTATTTCCTCCTGACTGTCCTGAATGTCCTGCCAGTCAGTTTTATTGGATGATTCCAAGTTCTAGTGCTATGAGTACAGGTGGAGAAATTTGATTCAGTTCACATTTAAAACCAAATTGATCAAATGTGTGCTTTCCAAAACAATATGAAAACCGAAACACAGCCATCCTTCGAAATTCACACTTATCTGAATTTTACAATGCATTTCTCCAACTAAAAAGTGTTTACAAAAATGCATACATTAGGGGAATGTGTGCATAAATATAAGTGAAAATAACATACAAAAATGTATTATATTAGAATACAATATTTGCAAAAAATCTGTATGCTAGTCAAAACTGCATACAAAATTTTTTATTTATTTTTATTTGTTTCATTTATAGACTGCCCATAGCGAGTGGCTCTCTGGGCGGTGTACAAAAAGGTTAAAATACAAAATATCAACAATAAGATCAGACAACAAACAATAAACACAATGTTAAAATGTGTTTAACAGAAGAAATTCACACAAAAATGCTGAAGGATTTTCACAAATTGCTGAAGAAATGTGAAGAACAGAATTTAAGACTGGGAAAATGAGAAACTGGGAGAACCAAAATTGACCTATTCTTCCATCCCTAATTATGAGAAGGGGCAGAAGGAAATTCTACTTTCTTCACACTATAAACTCAAACTGTGTGAGCTGCACACCAGAAAATGGGTGAACAGATTGCAAAGTTGTATCCTATCTAAATTGGGATCTATGTACAGTAGATGTTCTGACCAATCTCTGTAGGCCAGGCATGGATGGCGTTTTGGGGCTGCCATGATCACACTGCCCCCTCTATACTTACACAAAAAGAGTGGGCAGGAGGCTTTCCAGATGTTCCCACTGCTCATGTCTGGTGAATTATTTCTATTTAAGCAAAATGCCTCTTTGTACAGAGCAGAGGCAGGGAAGCTGTGGGCCTCTACATGTTGTTGAACTACAGCTCCCATCATTCCTGACTATTGGCCAGCAGGGGCTGATGGGAATTGGAGTCCAACCAAATAGGGAGGACCACATATTCTCCATCTTTGGTATACAGTTTATCCCTGGTAAGAGAAAAAAAATCTGAAATAAAGTAGTTTGAGAGGGGTTCCAAGAGAGGAAGGAAGACCCCCTGCATCACTGTGTGTGAAGCAGACCATCTACAAATTGGAGATTTATTCCTGATTAGGTCCAGTTAATGCCAACACACAACAATTTCTCCCATTTGTAGTTTCAAATGCCAGCTTGACAAAGGCAGTAATGAAAGGCTGAAGACTTCCTCAGACACTGGAGAGCTGGAAATCTTGAGGGATAGACATTAATAATTGTCTTCTAGTTTCACAGCAGGAAAGACTTTTCAGAAACTGGAGAGCTAGAAATCTGTCTAGGGAAAGACATTATGAATTGTCTTCTGGTTTCACAACAAAGAAAAAATAAAGGGGGAAAGATAGGAGATGAAATGAGATGAGAGACTGACAATGCAGTGGTGGAGCCAAATTATCCTGCATCTCTTCAGTAAATGCATCAACTTAAAGGGAAGTCTAAAAGAACCAGCCAATGCCAATTCAATCTTTCTGAAGACAACTTCTGAAAAGCTGTGTCCTGTCTGACAGGCAGGACTCAAATGGAGCTGCTATTTCACATTGAAATACCGGAATCAAAATTGTAGACTGCCAGCTTAAATGGAGCAAAAGCAACATCGCTGTCAGGTGTCAGGATGTTTCACACAGCTGTCTGTGCTAAATATACTTTGTCACAAAATGTGAGATGTAGACAAAGGGGGTTGGGGGGAGAGACAGTTTTAAGAGGATGGCACACTTCATGTCAGAGCACTTCAGACCAATTACTTGTGTATTTCAGACCAATTATATGTCTACTTCCATTCAAGGTGGATTGTCCAAGTCATAGGGATGCATCATCCTGCCAAGGACAAGTTATGAACCTATTCTTAACCTCTTTAACAAATCAGCTGCCTAGCAATCCTGTACCAACTGCCGCTGCTGCCAGTCTGCTCTCAGGCCCAATTTAAAGTTTTGATAGTAACATAAAGCCCTGAATGACTTAGGTCCCAAATACTTGAAAGAGCAATTCTCCCAGTATCTGCCAGCCTGGGCTTGAAGTTCTGCTAGGAAGGCTCTCCTCATAGGAGCATAGCCGCTGCCTTATACCTAGACTAGGGATGGAAAGATCTGTCTGTTTCGGTTCTCTCGGTTTCCCATTTTTCCAATGTTAAATTCAGTCCTCTACATTTCTACAGCAATCTGAATTTTTTTTAAAAAAAAATCCTCATGAAAATTCTCCACCATTGTAGTGCAAATTTCTCCAAATAAACACATTTTTGTTGGCAATTTTGACAAAGGTACGCATTTTTGCAAGCCATTTCTCATCATTTCATGCCGTTTTCCATGTTATTTTCACTCATGTATTCATGTTAATGCACTTTCCCCTAATATATACATTTTTGTAAATGTTGCTTAGTTGGCAAACTGCATCCCAAAATTCTAATAAATGCAAATTTTGAAAGATGGCTGTGTTTTGGTCCTCATATTGTTTTGGAAATTGCAAACTGCAAATTGGAAATTTCTGCTTGAAATGCAAACTGAATTGAAATTCTCACCCATACCTAACCAAGTCAGACCATTGGTCCACCTAGCTCAGTATTGTCTACACTGACTGGCTGCAGCTCTCCAGGATTTCAGACAGGATCCTTTCCTAGCCCTACCTGGAGATGCCGGGGATTGAACCTGGGACTTTCTGCATGCAAAGCAGATGTTCTACCACTGAGCTACAGCCCTTCTCCAAATGGTATAGTCCATTGTGTAGTGACTCGGGATACCACCTTTTCGGTAGTGTGATTCTCTGTGAAAGTCCCTCCCCACAGAAAACTCAGTGATGAGTTTTCAGTATCTTTTCCATTTATTCACTCTGGCTTTTGGGATAGATTAAACCATAGCACTAGCAGAAACCAGTAATGATTTGAAATGAATGCTGATGAAAATCAAAGAGGAAAGCACAGAAGCAGAACTACAGCTGAACGTCAAAAAGACTAAAGTAACAACAACAGAAGATTTATGCAACTTTAAAGTTGACAATGTGGACATTGATCCATACCTTAGCACAGTCATTAACCAAAATGAAGACAATAGTCAAGAAATCAGAAGAAGGCAAGGACTGGGGAGGGAAGCTATGAGAGAACTAGAAAAGGTCTTCAAATGCAAAGATGTATCACTGAACACTAAAGTCAGGATCATTCATGACATACAAATACCATCCATAAACAAACAAACAAACACTATTCTTTTAAACAATGCTTATTCAAAGATCAGGGAGTAAAAAATGAAAAGTAAATGTGTGTCCCACAATCAGAGGTGTATTCCTTTGCTCCCATGGCTGACAGGAGTGCATGGGATGTGGGGCAATGTTGCATTCACTCCCAAAAACAGTGGGAGCCCAGGTGTGCATGCAAATGCATGTTGTGTCTATACACTAGCTGTCTGAAGGGCAAGGTGTGAGGCTGTATATAAGCCAATGCAACTCCTTTGCCAGTCCTCTTTGATTCACCCTCCCACCCTATAGGTGGCAGGATGGGTAACAGGGCCAATAAGAGGGTAGGGGGTGTGACAGGAGGCCCATTTTGACCTGGGCCTCAAGCTCTAAAAAGGCCTCAAATTTAGACATGTGTTATTAATGTTTTTGCCGTTTGATAAATTTTGCAACTTGCTTTTATATGCATTTGACCAAAATGCTGCACACTCTTGGCACCTCAAAGTGCAGAAGGTAAGTGCTCACCATAGAGATGGGGAAGAAATTCAATCCAGTTCACATTTAAAGACAAATTTATTTAACATTTATTTATTTATTATTTATCAAATTTATATCTTGTCCTTCCTCCCAGAATTTAGGTGGAGAGGCACCATAAGCTTTGCACTAAGAATTTAACTCTTCCTTTTTCATGAATTTTTGTTTTAGTTCAATCTGTCCTACATTCCATTCCTCCGGAGTTCTAGATTAATCTGCATCCAATGTCAAGAAGCAAATCACACTACCTCAGTGAGGTTTCCAAAGTATGATGGGCTGATATCTTGACCCCAGATAGCATTTGTGGTGTCAGAAGAAGTGTGCTAAACCCAATCTGCAAACATTGGTTGGGTTGGAAATACACCCCAATGAACTTCTGGGACTTTTAATGCTCCAAGTGGTTTTTTGCTTCCAGAGGAAAATGGTAAGCGGTAACTGGCTGACATTTGGGGTCCTTGTACAGGTGACAATTTGTGACAATGTTCTAGAAAGACTACCCTGTAGGTCTACTTATGTGTAAATAGCATAATGACAAGTTCACCACAGGTAGGGTTTTGTCTTAAGTTTTTAATAATTTTACATTTTTCCCTACTCTCACGTACACACATTTTTGAAGCCCATGTGCCCATCATTAAGAACTTGCAAAAACAAATCTCAATATGATCATGACATAGAGAAGTTTGGAAGCACATCTTAAAGAGAGGAGATAAGTGGAAGGGAGTTTAGGGAGCTCCTTGTATGTTTTGAAACCCCATAGAGTAGGGACACTTGGAAAAACCAAGGAGTACCAGTGAATGGATGATGTCCATTCAGAGCTTGGAAGTAATTAATTACTAAAAATGAATTACTTGTAATTTATTAGTTTTTTGAGGAATGAGTGGGTAATTCCTTTACATTTTGATTATAATAGAATGTGGAGTAATTATATTATTTTTGAGGAGTAATTGTAATGTTTCCAGCATTACTTTGGGGTGTTACTTGGGAGGGAGCAGGGGAAGTCTTCTGCTCCTCTGATTTGTGGATGAAAATAATGTGCCTCGAACTGGGCTTCTGTTCAGCATTGCTCTTTCCTCGTGCTCTGTGGGTGTTTAGGAGGCAACGAGGGAGGAGGTGGAGAGTGAGATGGGAGTGGAGTGGAGAAAACAATTGTTTTAAAAATGGATGGTGTTGGCAAGAACATGAATAAAGGAGGAGGACGCAGAAGCAGAATGGAGATGAAAACTGTGAAGGTAAAAGATAACATACATGTGTGTGTGTGTGTGAATACCGTGTTTGTGCACTTGGCATGCAAAGCATCCTCTGCCGCCCTCCCTGGCTGCTTTGCTCCATTTGCAGTATTTTAATTTTTTTGCATCTCAGGGGAAAATGTTTGCTTGGGTGGTTGTCCCTTAGTTGGTGGCAGGCAGGGTCCAGGAGGTGGTTAAGTGAGAGAGATTATGCTGGCTGGCTGAGTGTGTGTGTGTGTGTTGCACTTGGCTTGACATGCAAAGATCTGAGTAGTGGCCTCTGTCTCCCTCCCTGCCTCCCTTACCAGTGGAGAGACCACCACTGCTATCTTATGGATAAAATGAATTATTCTACTACTTCTCTGTGTGTATTTATTTTTAATGTTGTTTTAGGTGACTTAGTGTGCAGCAGCTAAGGCCAGCACTTTGTAGGCACTCCAGTTTTTTTAACTAACTTAAGTGTAATTGTAGTGATTACTTTTGAGTAATGTTAAACTAATCAATTCCTTTCAGAACAATTGCAATTGTAATGGTGATTTATTCCTTTTTAAAAGTAATCTTCCAGGCTCTGGTTCAATTCATCCTGTGCATTCTTTAGAAATGGTGTAAGACATTTTCAGGTTGGTTTTTGGTGGCCAGAAGTATGGGGAAAAGTGGAAGGTTTGATGACCGGTAATCAGAACTCACTGGTATATTGGCATTCCAAACCCTTGGGATGGGGAGGACTCCAAAGCACATATTTATGGCCATTCAATACAATATGGTAGCCAATGTGCTGCCTTCTAGATATTGTTAAACTACAAATTCCATCAGACCCAGCCAGTAAGGCCAAAAGTCAAGGTGAATGAGAACTGTCGTTCAGTAACATCTGGAGGGCATGATATTGCACAGAGCACTATAAGAACAATAAGCAATATCATTTTTAATTACTAAATCCTGGAGACTCAAAATATATGATTGCTAGAAAAATATATTCAACTGCATTTTGTGTTCACACAAAAATGTTTGTGGAGAGTACAGGCCATTTTCCACTTCTGTTGTGGTGTTTATCCATACAAATTAATTATAATGGAAACACTTGAAATGCTTTATACACCTCCTCATTCTTGTGTCAAAGTGGGCCTAATAACAGGAAATAGTATAATTAGCCATTCCTCCAAATTCTTAAGAACATAATCTTCTTGCATTTGTAAGCCTTCCTTTGTTTTACTTATTTACTGTTCCTTTTTTAAAAATTGGATTGAATCATTAACAGGCAAGAGTTTAACAGCAAACAATTAGATGATCCTAATTGCCTCGGCTTCCCCTTGATATCAGCACTCAAGTCAAATCTGTCTTCAAAAAAACCTCACCAAGTCAGTTATTTATTGCCCCTTAGGATACGCTGTTTTGCAAATGGAGGGAAAGAAATGCAAGGGCTTTGCTTCCCAACGATAATCACTGCTCTTGCTTATGCTAGTTAGAAATGCGATCACATGCCTATTTCAGAGGCGATGGGAGCAATGGTTGCAAATAGGGGAAGGAAACACATGCACATCTAAAACAAGTGTGGGAACCAAAGGCCTTTCTGTTTGGTCCCAGGAACCCTCCCCACACCACACCCCCTCTCACAGGCCACATCTTATTTATGTATTTATTTATTATTTAATTATTTATTTATTATCTTCCTTGAGTGCGTTTCCCTGGCTGTAATATATCCTTTAACTGTGACAATGCCTCTTGCTTTCTTGGAAGGAGGACAGAGAGATATGGGATGTGGGGTGTGCATGTAGAAATCTTTGACTTTTACATGGCTGGATGGGAAAATCTGCTAATGACCATGGAAAAATGAGAAACTGAGAGAGATTGTCACTGGCAGATTTGCCTGTCCCTACTCCAAGGTAAATGGTACAAGGCCTGTTTCCAAGTAAATGATTACAGGAATGCAACCTTATTGTCCTACCAGGGGTGACATAATACAGTCCGAAACCCACAGAATTCAGTGGGACTTACGCAGTAAACATAGATTACACTGATCATCATTAATATATCAGTATTCCACTTTTTGTGGTAAAACATGCCCAAAGCATCTCATCATAACATCAGAACTGAACGCAATACTTAAAAAGTAAATAATGGTCACACCCACAACCATCCATTTAAAGGACATTTATATTACTTTCACAGTTATGGCTTCCCCCAAAGAATCCTAGGAACTGTAATTTACCCCTCAAATAGATACAGTTCCCAGCAACCTTAACAAACTACATTTCCCAGGATTCTTTTTTTTGGGGGGGTTGCTATGATTATTAAAGTGGCACAAGAGTGTTTTAAATAGCTGGTGTGGATGTGACCAAATTTTTTAAAAAACAGAAATTTATATTGCCATGGAATTATCACCATTACTGGTCTATCAAAAAGTCTTTTATTACACTCTTATTGTAATGTGAACTGAACTGAATTTCTCCCCCAACCATATCACAGATGCAGTATTGTTACAAAAGGAGTCAAGCCTGAATGGAGGCCAGACTGATAGGAACTCTATATTCCCTAAGATGCCAATAAGGAATAGAGACGAGACCAGAGTACCGCAAATGCTTGCCTTTATTGAACCTTTGCAAAGGGAGGGCCACTCTTAAGTGACTCTCCAGAATTGCTGACAGCCATCATATTTATAGGCTATAGATGCGTCACATACATATCATTAGAAATGCATAGCTAATCAGAAATACATCATTGTTTGATTTCTCAGTATCTGTCTATTCTGGTCCACTTCTCTGTTCTCCCTCCAAACTTCCTCTATCCTTGACCTTTGGTCTGGTAAGCTGGGAACAACATTTGATTTTATTCCACTATAACATTTTTAATTTTAACTCATTACAACAGTATTATACATGCAAATGACTCTTTGGACAACAATGCAAAGGATTAAAAGATACAGTAGAATACCTCTACTCTATGTAGCCTATTACGTTCACACACACAAGTTTAAATACTGTTCAGTACATTCTGTTCTGACCTTCACAGCATAATAATCACCTATTACTAACTTAACTGTGTGAGAGGTTTGTTATGTCCCACAGTAACCAGCTGCACCATGAAGACAGAACATATTGATTTTACTCTTGGTTGTCAGCCTGTATTTATTCTCTGTGCCACATTGCACAATAGGAGCAGTTATATTATAAACCGCTTACATGAAAATCCTATTCATAGGCCATACGTCGGGATCTACTTGAAGGCAGTCCATTATAAACATTCTATGCTGATCATTGAAAAATAAGTTATTCCATCATGTAGAAACAGAAATCTCTCTTGATTCTAGGGCAGCCTTTCCCAACCAGTGTGCCTCCAGATGTTGTTGGACCACAATCCCCATCTTTCCTGACTATTGGCAATGCTGGCTGAGGCTGATGGGAGTTGTGGTCCAACAACATCTGGAGGCACACTGGTTGGGAAAGGCTGGTCTAGGGAATGGCCTGCCATTGTAAAAAAAAAATCCAGCTTCCCAGCATTCCAACATAAAATATACAGTGCCACAGTAAGACCCTCCATGGCACAGAGTGTAAGCGGCGGTAACGCAGCCGAAGCTCTGCTCACAGCCGGAGTTCGATTCCAGCGGAAGGAGGAAGTCGAATCTCCGGTAAAAGGGGTCGAGGTCCACTCAGCCTTCCATTCATTTGTGGTTGGTAAAATGAGTACCCGGCATATGCTGGGGGGTAAAGAAAGGGCAGGGAAGGAACTGGCAATCCCACCCCATATATACGGTCTGCCTAGTAAACATCACAAGATGTCACCCTAAGAGTCAGAAACGACTCACACTACAAGTGCGGGGACACCTTTACCTTTAGTCAGATGAAGTATGCTTCTGAAAACCAGTTGCTGGAAGACGGAAGAGGGGAGAGTGCTCTTGCACTCTGATCTTGCTTGTGGGCTTCCCATGGGCATCTGGTTGGCCACTGTGAGAACAGGATGCTGGACTAGATGGGTCACTGGTCTGATCTAACAGGCTCTTCTTATGTTCTTAGACTCTCAATGCATAATAGCCTTGCGATCCCAATGCTGCTTTTTTCTAGCCATGTCTAGGAAGATAGGGAACTGCCTTAGGCCAAGTCAGACCACTGAATGGCAGAAGCTCTCCAGGGTTTCAGCAGAACTCTACCTGGAGATGCTGGGTACTGAAGCCGAGATCTTCTGCATGCAAAGCAGATGCTCTACCACTGAGTCATGGCCCTTCCGAATGATCTAGTTCCAAACCAAGGCTAGAGAGAGGCAACAAAACACATGCACACTCTGAGAGCTAGAAGTGTCACTTAAAAAAAAAAAAAAGGATAGTGTGGGATTTTACCTGGCAGAGCTTATAATGCAAACTCTTCCCCCTCAAAAGTCTGCCCCCTTTTCAAGTTGGAAGCGGAACATAAGAACATAGGAAGCTGCCTGATACAGCATCAGACCATTGGCTCATCTATCTCACTGTTGTCTACAGTGACTAGCAGTGGCTCCCCAGGGGCTCAGGCAGGGCACATTCCCAGCCCTACTTGGAGAAGCCAGGGATTGAATTTGGGACCTTCAACATGCAAGATAGTTGCTCTACCATGAAGCTGCAGCTCTTCCCCAAATGGCCCTTTTTGCATGGGCCTCAACTTGAAATGTTGTCTTGTCCCAGCTCATCCCACAGAATCAGAAGATAGCTCTGAAGATAAGAATGATTGGGTATCTGAAGCTCAGTAGAAGGCAGTTTCCAAAGTAATGACTCCACTAGATGCTTCTGTGGAGGAAGAGTCCAGATGGACATTTAGGCCTTAATTCCTGTTTTCAGGCGACGTACCGTTCCTTGGACTTGGATGACTCTTCCTTGGGACTACTGGATGCCACTTCCACTCACCTTTTACAGCCCCCTCCATCCCACGAAGCCAAGGGTCTGCAAAAGGGACTGATGGAGCACATGACTTCATAATAGGACACACATCCTTCATGCTCCCTCCAGGGAGATGGAGCTTCATCTGGCCTCTTTTGGCCAGACTATAGAAAGCCCACTCAGCTACCTGCCTAATACTCAGCCTAATCCTGAATCTTGCTCATTTTGCCTCCACCTTTCCAGCCTTCACCTATAGACCCTCACAGGTTGTAGCCTCACAGAGGTTTGTACCTTGCACCTTCTGCTACCTAGCTCTCCCTGCCCATCATACTTCCATCTTCCTCAAGCAGAACAATACAATAAAATAAAAGTCTTACTAAGGTAAAGGAAGAAACAGAGAGAATGGAGGGTTCACTTCTGCATGATACACAACATTTCCTGTAAGGGATTATAGCAGTTTTCTAGTCACAAGCCCATTATCTCTGGCTGGAAACGATCCTCTGTGCATCATGTGGATGTTAGCCCACCCTAAGAGCCCTCAACTAAGACCACATTCACACCATACATTTATTCCATTATGATTCCACTTTACACAGTCAAGTGCTTCTGGTAACAAGTTACCTTGTTAATACTGAAACAGTCAAGTGCTTCCAGTAACAGTAAAGTGCTTGCAGACACTAGGTTCTCTCTCCCCTCCCGAAATCCTGATAAGTGATAAGAGTTAACACTTAACATAAGATGCTAAGAGTTGTTAAGAGACCACATTCCCCTTATAGAGCTACAATTCCAAGAGTTCCCTGGGAAGAGGGACTGTTAAACCAGTTGTTCAACCTTGGATCCTCAGATGTTGTCAGACTACAGCTCCCATCACCCCAGCCAGCTTAGGTAATGGATGAGCATAATGGCAGTTGTAGTCCAACAACATCTGGGGATCCAAGGTTGAAGAATAGTGTGTTAAACCTCTCTGGGAATTGTAGCTCTGTCAGGGGAAAAGCAGACTCCTGACAACTCTCAGCACCTGTCAGCTCTACACTGCATCAGCAGTGTCAGGGGGGGCTGGAAATTCCTGGGTCTTTGGCAGGGAAGGAAAGTCCTTAGCCAGCAGTTGGGTTGTAAATCTGCCAGGCCTATCCGAAGCGTACTTGCCGAGTCAGAAATCCAGAAGCGAGGTCAGTGGAGGTCCGGGATCAATTGCCAAGGAGGTCAGTCAAAGAGATGCTGCAGGGAAACTAGGTCTACACAAAGCCACGCCTGACGTTGCAGTCAGCAACAAGCTGCAGCCAAGGTGTGCCTTATAAAGAGCAGGATGGACAGCAGGTGTGAGCCCTCAGCGTTTGGGCCTTAAGGAGACAGGCCTGCCTCTCTTCTGCCTGACCTTCTGCTGCCTACGTTCTGCAGGTGAGGGGGGAGTATCCTGTTCACTGTCCGTGTCTGGCTGCAGGGCCTCTGCTGTCCCTGGGGTGCTCTGCAGCTGAGGGGCAGAAGGAGCTGGATTCTCAGGAGGCTCCTCCGTGTCTCCTGCTGCTCCTGGGTCTGCTGCTGTTACTCCCGAGTCATCCTCATCTGAGGAGTCCTCTGACGGGGCCATGACAGCACCCTTCACAAACTACACTTACCAGGATTCTTTGGAGAAAGCTATGGAATAAATGTATGGTGTGAATGTGCTCTAAGTGTGGCCTCACATGGCCTCTCCCATTTAGAAGTGAGTCTCCCCACTACATATTATTATATTCCCCTAGATAAGGACTTTTGCTTTGCTTTGAGAAGATCTAGGGGAGGAGAAGCCATATTTGAGTTATTCAACAGGAAAACTTAACCAGTAGCGGACGGTGTGGTGGGTCAGTGCTGCTCATCTGACATCTGGTTGCCTCCATCGCTACTGTATACTGGGATGGAGAGGGGATGGGAGGAGGTGACAGTGAGGTTGGCATGATGAAAATGTACTGGAAGGAGCACCAGATTGGCTCCACCAGTGCAATTGCACTGAGCTGCCCTTGCCCCAGCCTCTGCCCTATATCTTGGGTATGCAGTATGTGCAGCAATGTGGGCAACCTGAGGTCAGGTGGCCACCTCTCCCCCACCCAGCCTCCCACTACTGTTCTCAAAACTGGCTGGTTGAAGAGGGATTGTGTTTCTCTACTTCTTAAGAAAAGCAGTAAAGTCATATAATAGATTAATTGAGATCAAGTCAGAGACTTGGCCTGTTCCATTGGCTTATTTGTTTCCACCAGGTGGATGGAACCTGTTGCCCTCTAGATGGTGTTGGACTCCAGTTCCTATCAGCCTCAGGCAGCATGGCTAACGTCTGGGAGAACAGGAGCCATAGTCCTCCAGCCACATCTGGAGGGCTGCAGGTTACCCACTCCTAGTCTATGTTAACTAGACTAACAGCTGTTTGTATTCCAAGCCCTACCTGCGGATGCTAGGATTGAACCTAGGACATTTACCATTGTGCTATGGGCCTATAACATTGGCTCTGCCACTGTGCTACAACTCTTCCCATTGCTCATTGCCTGTAGTGCATTACCGAGACCTGGGTGGGTGAACTGGGAGGAGTTGATCCGATCCAGCTTTGCCCAATGGGATACTCGGTACAACACAAGCACAGGCTGCAGGGACAGGGGGAAGGAGTTGCTGTGGTCTACAGAACTTCCATCTGTCACCGGGAAACCACTTTGTCTTAGAGCTGGCTGTGAGGGCCTGCACCTGGTGCTGGTCCAAGGAGACAGGAAACTAGGATTGCTGCTGGTGTACCATCCACCCTGCTGCCCGGCAGCTTCTCTGACTGAGCTGGCAGATGACATCTTGGCTGTGGTATTGGAGGAACCCAGAATAATTTCAATGTCCATGCTGAGGCTGCCTCTAGTGTTCCACTTTGGGACTTCACGGCCTCCATGATGACCATGGGGCTGTCTCAAGTTGTCACTGGCCCGGCATATAGGGCAAAGGCACACCCTCAACTTGCTTTTGCTCCAGATGGAGGAAGAGTGCTCTGGAGATAGCGGTGTGTGGATGTCACCCCACTGTCATGGTCAGACCACTTCCTAGTGAAATTTATACTTATGGCTCCGATCCTTCCCTGCAGGGATGGTGGACAGATTAAGATGGTCCACTCCCGGAGACTAATGGAATCCACTGGATTCCTGAATGCCCTGGGGGAGTTTCCAGGAGATAGAGCAGGTGACCCTGTTGAAGCCCTTGTCACGCTGTGGAACAGCGAGGCATGTCGGGCTCTTGACACGGTTGCCCCCGAGCACCCTCTCCAGCATTGTGGAACCCAGGTTGCACCTTGGTACATCAGTGAGTTAAAAGCAATGAAACGGGCTGGATGACAACTAGAGTACAAGTAGTGAAAGTTGTGCTGTGTAAAACATCATAACCATGCCTACAGTGTGGTGGTGAGGGTGGCAAAAAGGCCCACTTCTCTGCCTCCATCACATCCTCAAATAGCCATCCAGTGGAGCTTTTCCATATTGTCAGGGGTCTGTTGATATCCACTCCAGGAAATGAAGTTTTAGACCCTTCAGAGGCCCACTATGAATTGTTTGCAAGGCACATTGAGGGTAAAGTTGCTTGCCTCTGTAGCAGTCTTGATGCCCCATCCACATCTACTGTAGTCCCCAATGAGGTGTCCAGTGCAACGTCTGCTGCAACTTCTTGGGAACAGTTTCAGTTGATGCAGCCTGATGATGTAGACAAGGTGCTTGCGATGAAGTGGCCAGCAACTTATCCTCTCGACCCTTGCCCTTCTTGGCTTATTAAAGCTAGCAAAGGCGGTTTAACCCAGTGGATCCAGGATGTGGTCAATGCATCATTGCGGGAGGGAGTGGTTCCAGCTGCCCTGAAAGAGGTGGTGATCCGACTGCTCCTGAAAAAGCCCACCCTGGACCCATTGGTCTGTGAAAATTACCGACAGGTTGCAAATACCCTCTTCTTAGGGATGGTGATTGAGAGGATTATGACACAACAATTGCAAGTACTTTTGGATGTAACAGATTATCTTGACCTGTTTCAGTCTGGGTTCAGGTCTGGTTATGGGACTGAATCAGCCTTGGTTGTCCTGATGGATGACATTTATTGGGAGAAAGATAGGGGAAGTGCAACCCTGCTGGTACTCTTACTTGATCTCTCAGCAGCTTTTGATACCATTAACCATGGTATCCTTCCGGGTCGACTTGGTGAGATGGGTATTGGAGGCACTGTTTTAGAGTGGTTCCAATCCTATCTCCAGGGTCATTTCCAGAGAATAGGATTGGGTGATTGTCTTTTGGCCCCTTGGCAGTTGTGTTGTGGGGTGTTGCAGGGTGTGGGGTGTTGTTGGCCCCTTGGCAGTTGTGCTGTGGGGTGTTGTGCTGTGGGGTGTTGCAGTCATCAGGGGATTTGGGGGAGGTATCAGCAGTATGCTGACGATACCCAGCTCTATTTCTCTGTAACATTTGAATCGGGAGAGGCCATGCAAGCCCTGGACCATTGCCTGGACTCGGTGGTGGGCTGGATGAGGGCCAGTAAACTGAGTCAGAATCCTAGCAAGAAGGAGGTGCTGTGGGTTGTTGGTTTCCAAGTTCAGATAATGGGTCAGTTGCCTGCTTTGGATGGGGTCAAACTCCCTCTGAAAGAGCAGGTTTGTAGTCTATGGGTGCTCCTGGATCCATCTTTGTCTCTAGAAGCCCAGGTGACCTCAGTGGACAGGGATGCCTTTTACCAGCTTTGGCTGGTAAGACAGCTGTGGCCATTTCTGGACCGGGGTAGCCTGACCATTGTTGTCATGCACTGGTAACCTCCAGGATGGATTACTGTAATGTGCTCTATGCTGCCCTTGAGGTTGGTTTGGAAGCTGCAGCTGGTGCAAAATGCAGCAGCGAGACTGCTGTCTGGGTCAGTGTTCCGCCAATATGTCACCCTGCTGCTGAAAGAACTGCACTGGCTGCCATTTGCTACTGGGCCCAGTTCAAGGTTCTAGTTTTGGTGTGCAAAGCCCTATACAGCTCGGGACCAGGATACCTGAAAGAACGTTTTACCCCTTATATTCCCAGTCAATCACTAAGCTCTGCAGGTGAGGGCCTCCTGCAGATACCTTCTTATCAGGAGGCCTGTTCCGCACAACATAGGAAACGGACCTTTAGCGTGGCAGCACCTAGCCTGTAGAATTCCCTCCCTTTGAATATTAGGCAGGCGCCATGTCTGTTATCTTTTTGGTGCCTATTGAAGACCTTCTTCTTTCAACAAGCCTTTTAAGTTGAGACCTTATCCCAGTCTGCGTCTGTGTTGGAATTACTTTTTAATATGTTTTTTAAACCTTTTTAAAAAGACAATATATTTTATCCTTTTTTCTTTCTTAAGATGTCTTCAAGGCTTTTAAAAAACATGTTTTAAAAGATGTTTTGTTTAAATGTATTTTAAAGTCTGTTTTTATGATGTTTTAAAGTGTTTTTAGTGATTTTGTGTGCCGCCCTGGGCTGCTGCTGGGAGGAAGGGCGGGATATAATAAATAAATAAATAGTGTTCACAACAGCTACACTGCTATTTCTGTTCACACATTTTGCAGGCTTCTGATGAATTTCAATAAAACCTTCAAACCTCCCTGCTGACCAGCAATGACAGTGCCGACAAGAGAAATGCGAGTGTGGACACAAGGACTGATGTGTCTCTTCCGTGCTGCCTTCGAGCTGAAGAACTGTCATCTCCTTTCAGTCTCATTTTGACAAATTCACAGCAAATTATTGAAAAAGTAACACTTCTTGCAAACTCATTTCAAGCTTGCATCTTCTATAATAGAATGTCCCTTCAGATGCTACTGACTTTTAAAGAGGTGAATATTTCAGGTAAAATTAGTAGTAATTTTGTCCAGTGCTGGATGGAGATAATAGCTGAGCTCAACGGTTCAGAAACTTTTTTCTTGCAGACAATTAGCATAAATTATTTTGGAAGAGAGAGAGGAACAAAGACCACCTCAGAACCTGTTCCAGCTGGACTTTCTCCTCCTCCTGAATCAGCATCATTTTTTGTATGCTGCCTTTCCATAATTAAACCATGCACAAGGTGACTTACAACATCAAAAAAGTACACGATCATGTCTAATGGTTATGAAAGAATAACAAAGTGGAAATAGTCATAAACCATAGTCATAAAAAATAAACAAATGAAAACATATTGTTATGAGCATGGGGGTTGGAATGGATCATTCCTGTGGGTCCCCTTTCCAGCCTCTGATTTGGCATCCTGTGCCTTGGGGCTGGCTCTGCTGGCCAGATGAATTTCTTTTGTTAAACAAATAGAGTGGCCAGGTAGGATAATGGGTCTATCAGTTGCCCACCAACTGGTGAAGTGGGCCAGGAAGATCCTTTTGTCATTGAAACTCTTCAAGGAGAGCCTGCCCCCCTTCCTGGCAGCTAGCAGAGGTTTATGCTTTGAGTGTTTTGAGAATGGTCTAGAGCATGGCTGGGGCTGCAGGCAGGCAGAGTGGCTATCCCTCTGCACCATGGCTTTAGGATGCCTCCTGCAACCCAGATTGAAAAGCTGGATATTGGACTGCTGATGCCTTGAACCCCTCCATCCTAAACTCAAGTTGGAATGTGTGTAAATAAATGAACCATATTTCATAAAGACACCGCAGTCTCCGCTGACCTTCTTCCCAAAGGAAACCAAACCCTGGATAAGCGCAGGGATCCTGGAATTCTCACCGCTCACAGATTAGGGAGGCGTGCAACAATATCTAAGGTCTAACAATGAAAATGCAAAGCCACAATCCCAACAACAGCAAACAATGCATCTCTAAAATTAAATCTTGACCCCCAAAAGAACTCCTAAATAACATCCCACTCCAATAGCATTGGAGTTTGGTATATATTGCAGAGGAATGCAGAAATGAATAGTCTGGTAAGACTAGTGGCTGAAAGAATAGAGAAACTTATATGAGGTGTACGTATTTTTACATCCCCAGCTGAATCCCAGGTTGACCCAAATTGGCCCAATTTGGTTCAGGATTCGGGATTCAGTTGGGGCCAGTACACAGCCCTCATATCTAGACACCATCTCCCTCTCTCTCTCTCTCTCTCCCCTCTCTCTCCCTCTCTCCCTCCCTCTCTCTCCCCCCTCCCCCTCCCTCCCTCCCTCCCTCTCTCTCTCACACACATGCGTGTGTGTGGTATAACCATTTTTACTGTTTCTCATTCTCCCCTCTCACATCATCCTACATGTGCCACTTTGGGTTTGTCATTCATGTTTTCTTCTGCCTCCGTTTTTGTCTTTAATCATTCCTTCCCTGCTGAACTGTATTGCCATGCATGAAAACAGCACCTCCTACCTGGGCACACACACTGATTTCACCTGCTGAGAGGAGATGCTGCTTTCCAGAAGTGTCAATTCAACCCAGCAAGAGGGAGGCACCCGGAAAGCCATAGTGACAAGAGACTATAGCTATACATTAAATTTTAAAAAGTCAGCTGTGAATCCATCATTCTGCAGTTTGCAGCACCACAGACAGGTGGTGCTACTAACTACAGTGTGACCATGCCATGCTGGGCTCAAGGAGTTGAGGGAGGAAGGAAGTGAGGTGGGTGGGAGACCAGTAAGTGGCCTAGGTGGAGTGGCAGCAGCCTGGTCAACCTGGCTTGGCCCTTCAGCCCATGTCCCACTTTCCAGCATGCAGGTGCTTACAGTCACAGAAGGAGGGAGGAGGCAGGAGGAAGTGCCTAACGGTGGCTGCTGCAGCTCTTGGCCATACTCGCTGGGCTGCAGGAATTGCCGACAGGTCTCTGAGGTGGGAAAGGAGGGGTGGGAGCGAGGGAGGCTTCCACTTGTGCACTGGAGGAGGAAGAGGTGGTGCCACTGCTTTCATGAGTGAGTGAAGTGAGGCGAAGGGGGTGGGCACATGCTCATGCCAGGCAGCACCAGCATCAGTGGCCCTTCTCCTCAAGAGGGCAAGGAAAAGCCTTCCTCCTTCCCACCTGCCATTTCCCGCCCATCATTTCCAGAGCTTGGAAAAGTTACTTTTTTGAACTACAACTCCCATCAGCCCCAGCCAGCATGGCCACTGGATTGGGCTGATGGGAGTTGTAGTTCAAAAAAGTAACTTTTCCAAACTCTGATCATTTCCCACCTTAGAGTCTTGCCACCCGCTGGCAACTCCTGCAGGAGAAGGGACATCGCTGCTGCTGGCTCTGCCTGGTGCGGTGCAAGCGAGCACCCACATTGTTTGCCTCATGTCACTCACTCTCTTGAGTTGTGCTGTGTTGCATTTTGCTAGGCGGCGGCAGCATGCTGTGGGCAAGCAAAAGCCTCCCTCTTTCCTGGGGTTTGTGTTTGGGGGTGCCTGGGTGTGTGTGTTGGGAGTGCCAGGGTGTGTGGGGTGTTTGGGGTGCTTGGGGATAGGGGTGGTGTGTGAAGCATGCAGGGGTGAAACCCTCTGTGTGTGTGTTTGTATGCATCTGTTGCCAATCTTGCAAGGTGCAAAACTGGCATTCCTAAGGAATAAAGTAGCAGCACTCTCCAGGGGTGTTGGAACATGAGGAAGTCACTGTTTGATTTTATCACATCAAACTGCCATCAGACATCCTTCAGAAGGTCCTAGGTTCAACCCCCGGGACCTCCAGGTGGGGCAGGAAAAGATTCCTGACTGCAATCCTGTAGAGCTGCTGTCAGTCAGTCTGTCAGTTAATGCAGACCAGGGCTGAGGAAACTTTTTCAGCCCAAGAGGTATATTCTGGTGTAGGCAACCTTCTGGGGGCCACCTGCCAGTGGTGGGCAGGGACAGAAACAAAGGGAGTCGAAACAATGAATGGACATTTGACTTTTGTACAGTAAGCTAGTTTCTGCACAGACTCACCCCCCTTCTACCCCCCATCCAGGCAAGCGCATCAGAGTTCCAGGACACATTCGAACTAGGGATGGAAAGACCTGTTCAGCTTGGTTCTCTCAGTTTGCCATTTTTCCAATCTTATATTCAGTTCTTCACATTTCTGCAGCAATTGGTGATTTAAAAAAAAAAAAAACCCTCATGAAAGTTCTCCAGCATTTTAGTGTGAATTTTGCTCAATACACATATTTTATAAGCAGTTTTGCACACATTTTTGCAAGCCATTTCTCATCATACAACACACTTTTGTATGTTATTTTCACTCACATTTTCACTCACATTTTACCCCAACATATGCATTTTTGTAAACATTGCTTTGGTTAGCAAACTGTGTTGCAAAATGAATTTCAAAGGATGGCAGTGTTTTTGTTTCTCATATTGTTTCGGAAAATGTGAACTGGATAAATTAGGCTTGAAATGCCCTCGGCTTTTCATCTTCTATTATCTCCAAGTTAGGATACTCTAAAGCATGGACAGCCCTCTCCCAACGCATAATGGACATAGAATTGCAAACTCATTTAACTGTGCCACCTACCAAGTTTGACGTTATCACCACATCCAGGGGCTTTGCCCCTGCTCAATATCTCAGCAACCTTTCTAGTCCCAGGTACAGAAAAGTGTTTACCTTGGTGAGATTCAGTGTGATACCGTCAGCCCTCCTTGAGGGTAGGTTTCGTGGAGTTCCACGCGTAGAAAGGCTGTGCCCATGTGGGATTGGAGAAATTGAGACAACAACTCATGTACTTTTATATTGCACCTTTTATCAAGAGATCCGTACTTTTAGTATTATCCCTATTATTCAATTGATCCCTGGCCGTGACTCTTTATTTTATACAAGATATTTATTGTAGGATCTCCATCCACAAATCACATACATAGTTGCTAAATTTTGTGCCACGGCTATTATAATCCGTAGAACACTGTTAAGTCAAAAGTCCACATAAAAAAACTCCGACAATGATTTTAACTTGTATAAAGAAATGGTTTTAAGTGTATGATTTTGCATTGGCCATTGGCTGTAATAAACATTGATTGATTGGCTTGAAATGCAAACTGAATCAAATTTCTCACCCATCGTAACCAAGCAAAAACCTTCAAAAGGGAGGCAAGGCAGGGCTGCTGAGGGGTGTGGCCTGGAAAGAACGGGCATGTCTGAGAATGAGGTGTGGCCTGAGTCAAGCAGAAAACACATTTAGCTCCCAAGGCTGGGCTTACCCATCCATGACGTAGACAAGAGTGAGCTTGATGAATCAAAGGTTTGACTCACCTGGAGAAGAGAAGACTGAGGGGAGATATGATAGCACTCTTCCAGAACTTAAAAGGTTACCACACAGAGGGGGGCCCAGGATCTCTTCTCAATCATCCCAGAGTGCAGGACATGGAATAATGGGGTCAAGTTACAAGAAGCCAGATTTCAGATGAACATCAGGAAAAACTTCCTAACTGTTAGAACAGTCTGACAATGGAACCAATGACCTAGGGAGGTGGTGGGCTCTCCCACACTGGAGGCATTCAGGAGGTAGCTGCACAGGCACCTGTCCAGGATGCTTTAAGTTGGATTCCTGCACTGAGCAGGGGCTTGGACTCGATGGCCTTACAGGCCCCTTCCAACTCTATGATTCTGTGATTCAGTGATTCTCTGACTTGGTATAAGGCAGTTCCCCATGTTTCTAACCTTCACCCTCCATGATACCGTCTCGATTCCATCATACAGACTAAAGAATGGGGCATTTTCATCCACCCTTTTTTGTATTTAACATTAATCCTATAGAAATGCTTTTGCCTGCCCTCTTTGAGCTGGGCCTGGAAAGCCACTGTCAGTCACTGTTGCCAATACTGATGTAAAGAGACCAGAGTCTGATTCTATATAAGGCAGCTTCCTATGTTCCCCTGTCACTTCGACTGAGCTGATATTTTCACTGGAGATTTTTCCAGCAAACTGTGTGTGTGGAGAGAGAGAGAGAGAGAGAGAGAGAGAGAGAAGGCTGACAAACATTGATTACTTTTTTTTAGGGGGGGTTGGAAAAAGGCAGTGACTTTCCTCCACTTTTTCTTCCATTAACAACATCCCCGTATCGAGAGGGGGTGGGTTTGCCTCACCACCTCTGCCATGGAAGAGACTTGAGTCAGTCTCTCCCAGGGGGAGGGGTCAGCAAACCACTTGGGCAGGAGTGCCCAATAGGAGGGAGAGAGCCAGTTCAGTGTTTAGGGCTGCTCTGCCCCCTCTTCTTTCACAGCAGCAGCTCCCTCTTTCTATTATTTATTTATTTGATTTATATCCCACCCTTTCTCCCAGTAGGAGCCCACACTCTCTATAGTGTGGGCCTTGGCTAGTTGCTGTTTCTAGGGATGAGTATGAATTTTGGAAGGGAGCCCCTGATTGGCACTAGGAACTCCCTTCTTTTCTTTTTTTGCCTACTTCACAGTGTACGGCTTAGTTTGTTTTGATCTGGTCCATTTCCTCTGTTTGGCAGTCAGTGTGGGCAGGTAAGCAGGGATGTAGGTGTGCAGGGTCTCAAGGGGTCTTAGACCCTTTACTGTTTTGGGAGCAGGGTCCTAGCAGGATCCCTCCGGCTCCAGCATCCTACAAGCCAATCATAATGAAAGGGAGTGTGCTAGCCACTGAAAAGAGTCTTCTAACATGCTTCTTTCCTGCTGATTGGAGCCAATCCAAGTGAAAGGAGGCAAGTCAGCCACTGAGAAGACTCTTCTCAGTGTTAACACTCTCCTCTTACATGCATATTGGTTCCTAGGCATTAAGGATCTCATTCTCAACCCCACAGCAAAAGAAAAAAGTGGGGAGGGAGCATGGCTGTGATCAATATGAAGGGACCCCACACTTCTAAATTTGCCACTACACTTACTGAAGGTAAGGAAAAGTAATGCCTCATTTGACAGCAACTCTGATGCATTTCTTGGTTAGGAGGCCCTCTGGAGTCATCACCCACAGCCCAAGGCTTGGAGACTATTGGGGGAGGGGGTTCCTTGGAGCCTGGCATGTGCACCTTGGCGAACACTGGAGAGCGGGGCCCAGGTGCACATACTGGGTTCAGGTATCTAAGGCTCACTTAGCAAGGAAAGAAACTCCTCCTAGTCGTTGGCTGGGTAAGTCAACAATGCAGTTGCTTACAGGCCCGGGATGTGGAGGGATGCTTCCCTTATAGACAGTGATTTAACTCCACCTGCCAGTGCTTATCTTATTGGGTCCTTATTACAGATCTTCTGTTTGTTATATATAAATAAATATCACATTTCTCACATTATGTCTCAAGTCTTCTTCAAGGGTGTGTTGGCAATAGCCATTCCAATTGGACCTGTGGTGAAAACTTAACCTCCCCCTTCCCTTCCATAGCACCACCCTGGAAAAAGACATGCACGCCCAGACATGAAATCAGTCTTATTTCACATCCAAAGGTAGCCCTTCCACTTCACCTCCCCTTCCTGACTCAGCAAGTCATTTACTAAGGTTCATGCAGGAGACACCTGAAATAGGCAGGATCAAGTTAGATAGGGGAATCTCAACCTGGGGATTCTGCGAGTTGAACCTGGACCTTCAGCATGCAAATCAAGTGCTCTACCACTGACCTACAGTCACTTCACCAAAGAATGTGTCCACCTCTTGTGTTGATTGACAAGGCAGAAAAAGGAGTCTTTGGATCTGGGTCTTTTGTTGTTTGAACATGGCAGGTGCAAAAAAAAGATGTCCATCTGTAGCTTGAAGAAGAGTTCTGGTGTATGTAGTTTGCTAATTACTTTGTGATGTTTTAGTTGGTTCTAATAAATGACTGTGCTGCTGTAACTTTATGATTGCTCAAAAAGTCTTTTCTTTTTCCTGGAAATACTCATAATCTTAATGAAACTAACCAGTGGGATCAGTGAAAGTTAGAGACATAAAGCTCATGTTCCTTATTTCCATTGTGTGCTGCTAGCTCTTCCTTAATGGGATATTTAAGTAGATTACAACTTTTATGCTTTCACCAAGAGCCAAGAGATAGGCTTCTGAATTTGGCTTTGCTGTGGCTTTTGCATTAACCCTCCCAGCAGGAACCATCAATTTACTTGTTCAGAAAAGCCTTGCCAAATCCTTCATAATTTGCCTCTCAAAACAGCTTCTCTTTCATCTGCAGAAACAAATGAAAGGAATTAAAGATTTAAAGCTTTCCCAGTGATAATGAAATGGATCTAACCCCAGGATCGTCCTGTCAGAAGAGCTTCAGCAAAGGTAAAAACAATGCAAAGACAACTTGGCACTTAAGTTATCAATTAATGACTCTGAAATTACTTGATAGCTGGTTCTAGAGAGGATTGGTTTTCTTTTTCTTTTTTTTAATGCCTCAAGAAGGTGCTTAAAATTCTACAACACAGAAGTATGCTATATAGATTAGAAGGTCTGGTTGCTTGTCTTTCCATCACATAGATGGAGAATCTGATGGCGTGGGCTCCTGCTGGGAGGAAGGGTGGGATATAAATCAAATAATAAATAAATAAATAAATATATCTTATCAACTGAATTCCAATTAAGATTGATTAATCAAAGCAACTAAACAGGTTGCAAAGCATTTCTGCAGACAACAGCACCAAACATTTCATTAGCATCTGAGCATTTTAATAGTAACTAACCATTACTTTTTTCAAGACGGAAAATATCAGATGTAAGAATTAAAATTACTTCTAGAGTTTAAAAGGAGTAAGGATGGATTAGCCTATTTCTGCTGCATGACATGTTCAGTCATAAGTCTGTTCCATCCTGTTCCCATGTTAATACATACTTTTCTCTCAAAATATACATTTTTCAACATGTTCCCTTCCCAAACACAAAATGTACATTTTAAGTGTTTTTTTGGTATGGGGAAGCTATGCTGGAACAACTAGGAAGTGCAAAAGCTAGTGGAATATTGAGTTTCAGCCCACAACATTAATTTGAGAGATACTCATCAGTTCTATTTGTACTGAAATTCACAGAGGTTGAATTCCTCAAGCATTCCCCAAAAGGAGTCATACTCTTAGAGCCAAGTGTGGGAAGCAGGGATATTGCCAAGCAATGTTCTTGGACAGCATTTGTAAGCACGTGGTGACACTTTTTTTTAAGATGCTCTGTTTGTGCTAATATCTGTTTGGAATCAATGTCTGTTTGTGTGATGGTGCTAGTCTCTGTATTACTTAGTCTATATCAGGCATGGCTAAACTGTGGGTCTCCAGATATTGTTGAACTACATTTCCTATCATCCCTGATCATAGGCTGAGGCTGATAGGAGCTGGAGTACAGCAATATCTGGAGGACCATTTGAAGGGCTATAGCTCAGTGGAAGAGCATGTGCTTTGGATGCAGATGGTTACAGGTTCAGTCTATAGCATTTTTACCACAGGTTAGTTGAAGTTTAGGCTGTTTATGTTTTCCATTTACTAATTATCTTAAGCATCTTTCAGTGTCACTCCCTTGAACAGTAGATGCAGTAATCTGCACTTTTGGTGCTTGCCTAACCGCTGCTGGCTTGAAAAATGTCACAATAATTACCACCACCCCCAACAGAAAACCCTTCCTAAATCTTTGTGAAAGTGTAATTAAATTTGATAATAAACTAGAAGAACTGGAGGCTTTCCCAGAATATCATCAAGGATTCATCAGAGCCTTCCAATGTCTTAGCAAATACCAAGCATGGCAATTTAATGGATGAGCATCTAATCTATAGAAAGGCTAATACCTTTATTCAACTAAATGCCAATTTTGTTTTATTGAAATGTACAAATCAGGGAGAGGAAAGGAGAGGAACGCAGCAATAACTAATTGCTCAAACTCTGGAATCTAACAACTCTTTGCATTATTTACTTGTGTTTTTTTTTTAAAAAAAGTTTTTAGAATAGTTCAACGTAACGTCTAATACAGCATAGGAGGCAGCAAGTAAACTAGCACAGGCTATTAAATTAAAGCCTGAAAATCACTAGAGCAGTTAAATTATCTCTCTTCTGAATTGGTACCTGGGTTTGTATTACCATTCTCTTTTTACTCCTGTTTGTTTCCTGCAGTTTAACCAGCTACCAGTCCATAAAAGGACCCATGACTGTTAGTTTACGCAAAAGCTTGGGTGAATGACTGTGTCAAGCACTTTTTGAAAGTCTAAATATACGATGTCTACCAGATCACCCTCATCCACATGCTTGTTGACATTCCAACAGATTGGTGAGGCAAGATTTACTCACTCTCACATTGACTAAATGATGAGACATGTGCATCGGATTAAACTCTGTCCACAGGTTTACTATTGGCAAAGGAGATCTGCAATACAACTAATCAGCTCTGAGGGAACTAGGTTTGTTGCAAGAAGTATGGCTAGTCTTAAAAATCCTGCTAACGCCATCTCCCACCCCTTGAGCAGATTGTCACTTTTACAAACACTCGTGGTATGCAGCATCTTTTTGTGCACAGCACAGCTGATGAAGATCAGAAGTCTTCCCACAAGAGGCAGTGATGGCCACCAACTTGGATGTCTTTGAATTCACAGAGGGTAGGGCTATCAATAGCTGCTAACCCTGATGGCCATGCTCCATCTCCACTGTCGAAGGCAGTGTGCTTCTGAATACCAATTGCTGGGAATCGTAAGTGGAGAGAGTGCTCTTCTGCTCAGGTCCTGCTTGCCGGCTTCCCACAGGCATCTGGTTGGCTATTGTGAGAATAGGATGCTGGACTAGATGGGCCTGATCCAGCAGGACTCTTTTTATATTCTTGTGTTAAACTTAATTAGGATTTCTATAAAGTTATGTCCAAATAATATTTTGGGTTGTATCCAATGTTAGTTGTTCTCGTAGTATGCCCATTGACAATAATGGACATGACTAATACCTAATGATTTTAGATCTATTAGTTTTAACGAGTCTGCTCTGAGTATAAGAGTTTACTACAGCTACAGATGTTGGAGAATTGGAAATGGAAAATTGTTGTGGACATTCCATCAATTTGCATGCCTGTCTGCAAACAGGAACAGAAAATATTATCAGTCCTGACTGTCATTTTTTTTCCAGTCTGCAATTGCTGTGTCATTTTTTCAGTACGTTATTGATGACATCTCCCCTATTGAAATGAGTGGTGTGGCATCATATAACAATCATGTAATTAAGTATGTTATTAAATTTGGCCACAGCAAACAGTGAGCTGAATAATGGTGTTTTAGCAGAACTTGCAATGGAACAGAAACAGCACCACATGCAATGGATGCAGGGCAGAACAGAAAACCATGGCTTCTTGCATCCCTAGATACAACCCTCATTTTATAAAGCTCTAGGATGATAGCTTAAGTTATCATAACTTTAAGTCACCACCTTACAAAAACTCCAGGCTATTCAGCATTTGATGGGCAGCTGTTGATCACTGACAAGAGATGATAAACAACAGGTTATCCCTTTTTGTAATTTACGAGAGATGTGTGTGCTGTTGTTGGTATTACAGCGGTAGGCCAAGATCAACAACAAAGTTCACTGGATGATTTTATCTTTTCTTGGGAACAAATAATAATTGAATAGAGCACTGTCTATACTTGCATATTGTGCAGACTCACGAGAAGCTGACCTAAATCCATCTCTTTCTATTTCATTGTTACATGGGATGTTTTGTGATTTTTCTAATTAGCTCAGCAGAGAGGCCCACCTCATTTCCAGTAGGAAAAGTCAATTCATGCTCACTCATGCTGTGAGCTACAGACCAAGTAATTTCATCCAACTAGAGAGAAAAGTCACTGTTAATTACAAGCAAGACTACTGTTTTAAATGTTCTTGGTTGGCCTTGGCATTTTGAGCAGAGAGACATATTTTGCAGAGACCATATTTAAATGGTCAATTTTCTTACTCCCAGTTCAGAGCATATTTAGGAGACTTCAAAGTATCCTGATAAATGGCAAATCCCTATTTTCCTAGGACACCCCACCCCACCAGTGAGAACCACCAACCAAGTGGTTATCCAACCAGAACTGTGTCCTGCCAGTTGTTTGTAGCAGACCACCATAGGGAAAAGCAAAACATAGGTCAGAACGTAGGTCAGTGGTACAGCATGCAGAAAGAGGTCTTAGAGTTAATCCCTAGAATCTGCAGTTAACAGGATCAGGTACCAGATGATGGAAAAGACCCTTCTCTGCCTGAGACCCTAGATAGTTGCTGCCAGTCTAAGTAGACAGAACTGGAATAAATGGACAAATCATCTGAGCTGGTATAATGTGGCTTCCCATGATCCTATCTTGTCAGTGTTGCAGTTAAAAATTTGGAAACAGACCCAGCCAGCATCAGCAAGCATCATGACTGGGAATCTGTCTGGTCTCACACCCTGGCAGGGGGACCACTGCTGAAATTGTTGATAGATCCCATGATTTTTTTTGTAGTGAATGCTCTATGTGGTCTTGCTTCCTCTCATTCCAGACCCACTGGGCAACAGCAAAGGGTTGCCACAACAGAATTGGTACTTCTCTCTCATACTCCATTTCGCTCTGTTTCATCTCTCCATTTGACCGCACTCCATGACAAAGTTAAGTTGAAAGTTTACTCCTTTCAAGTTGAACTGCTTGAAAGTTTAGACTAAAGCCTGGGGGGGATTCATTGTCCCACTGACGTTGGAGCCATCAGCCTCCACTGCTTCAGGACCTTTCAGATGAGCTCCATTGCAGATTGCTCAAATCAACTCCTTGCATAGCTGGAATACAAACTTATTAATAATTCACTGGCTATTAAAATTAGCTTTTGTTTAAATGATCAGCTTCTCTCTAGCTAACTCCAGATATATAATGCAATGATGGTACAGTAAGGGAGCCAGTGATGGAACACTGTATAGGATTTATTCCTATTGCATTGCACTAGATATCCTGTTAACCACTGCCAAAGAGACATTAATTGGGCAAATAACAGTTGTTACCATCTTCCTGGATGATTAAAAAAAAGTGTGAATATTGCTGGAGAGGGGTGCAGAGGGAGATATATATGCACATACTGTAGAAATTACATAAAGTAGACAAACCACTTCCAACTGTGCTGGTTTAGTTAACAGCTGCTTTGTTGGAGCATTAACAGTCCACAGTAAACTAACAAACCAGAAGTTAATTGCTGGCAATTATTGGTTTCTTGGGAAGCATGGTTTCAATAAATCTCAAAGATGCTGGGCTGCAAAGTAACTCAACAGTTGTTTAACATGAGAAGTGGCATGGGCACAGGCCATCCATCTAATAAGTTTGACCCTGGGGACCACAATCCAATGGTCATTCTTAAGCCTATTGAGTTAATTGATTTCAATGGGCTTAGGCGTGCATAACTCTAAGTTGGACAGAAGGCCCTAGGAAATTCAGTTTTAACTGGAGAGCAAAAGGTATGAGATAAGGGATTAATTTGTTTCCATGGGGGCGGGGAATCCAAACACTTTATTGAAAGCTTCTGGAATATGGACATCTCCAGGTTATGGGGTTCTATCCTGCATTCGTCATGCTCAGTGCAGACCTATTGAGATTAATGAACACAACTAACTGAGGCCCATTAATTTCAGTGGGTCTACTCTGAGTAGATTGAACACAACCTCATATTTTTATTTTGTTTATTTCCACATATTTATGTCCTACCCTTATTCCCAAAGCAAGCCCAGGACATATTTATAACAACAGAATATGCAATCACGACAACAAAAAATGAATTCGCTTGAAATACCATTATTATACAGCCACAAGAGTGGCTGTTGACTATAGTCAGCATAGTTTTTTTTGCATTGCGCAATGTTAAATTGAAAATACACCCCATTGCCATTCTGATGCTTCCCATACACTCATTTCAAAACAAACCCTTACAAAACTTAGAGTCCTGAACTCAGAAACGCTTGTTTAACAACCCTCTAAATTTTCATGGTGATACACAAAACAGTCAGAGAGAATCAAGAGTTCAAAGTCTAAAAAGAGAGAAAAAAACCCAGACCCCTTTTGGACTTTTTCTGGCAGAGTTCTCATAATTTGTTGAAATTCATTAAAAATCAGTCATAGAGTACCTGTAATCATATTACCGACCATGCCCCATACTCTGACCTTCATCTTCTGCAGTTTAAAAGTTTAAAAGATGCCTGACTGATTTTTAATTCATTTAAGAAATTTAGCATTGAACTGAATGATAATGTCAGGCATTCTCAGTGAGAACCAACTGTCAGTGTTCTAAAAGCCAGACTCACAGCTGCTTGGCTTGCCTAATCAGGGGGCAACACCCATGCCAGATCTTTATTTAACTTTAGATAGTTATAGCTTCCCCCAAAGCATCCTGGGAACTGTAGTTTGTGAAGGGTGCTGAGAGGAGACTCTTTTTCCCCTGACAGAACTCCATGGGCAGAGTGGTTTAACAGTCAGCCACTCTGACTGAAGCTCTGTGAGGGGAACAGGGCATCCCCTGGCAACTCTCAGCACCCTTCACTAACTACACTTCCCAGGAGTCTTTGGGAGAAGCCATGACTATCTAAAGGGAAATAAAGGTCTGGTGTGGATGTGGCCAGGGACAGCTTTGGTTTAAATTTGTATGGGAGGCTACATGTGCCTGCTGTAGAATAAAAAGTTTGGAGAAAATGCTGAGAAAGAATAATATTGTTTGCAGTGTTTTCCTTTTGGAAAGGAAAGGGGCTTCCCCTCTGTCCAGTGCCCATCCATCCAATCTCCTTCCCCTCCCACTCTTCTCCCCCTTCCTGCCCTCCTCCTTCCCTCCCACTGAAGTCAACAAGCATGCAAATGATCAAACCTGCCCTCCCCTCCTCCTCCCTTCCATCACCTCCCTTTTGCCCCTTCCCTCCCCCTTCCTTCATCCCTCCCCCTCCCCTTCCAATCCCCTGCTTCCCCTTTTTCTTTCTCTCTCCTCTCCCCTCCACCTCCACCTCCCCCCGGTCAGTTTTACCTATCCTAGGTATGATTGCATGGGACTAAATCCCACTGAACTCTATAAGCATGCAAATGATCAGACCTGCCTTTCCCCTCCTTCCACTCTCCTCTCCCTTCATCATCCATTCTTCCTCCCCTCCCCTCATCCTTCCTCCCTCTTCTCCTCCTCCTCCTACCCCCTGGTCAGTTTTACATATGCAAAGCATGATTGCATGAGAGTAAATCCCATTGAACTGAATAAGCATGCAAATGATCAGACCTGCCTTTCTCCTTCTTCCCCTGTACTCTCCCTTCCTCCTCCCTTCTTCCTCCCCTCTCCTCTTCATTCTTCCTGCCCACTCCAGGCCTCCCTCCCCATGATCAGTTTTACCTATCCTAAGCATGATTGCATGGGAATAAATCCCACTGAACTCAATAAGCATGCAAATGATCCATTCTCAGCAAACTTGCCCGGGATCCCATTTCTTAACTCCCAGATTAAAAAGCAGGGAAATTCACTATTAGGCAAAAAACCTTGCAGTTTAAGAATGTACCTATAGCCAATAGATATTTCTATCAAACTTTTAAAAGCAGGGGAATTGGGCAGCTATAGTGAATGCACCAGGGGAGAGGAGACCTGACCTCCTCTCTGAGATATTGCACTGCCCTACAAAGTTGTCAAAATGCAAACCCAATTTGGGTTGGTCTTTCACAGTCCAATCCACTTCCTGTGTAGCTTGGAAGAATTTGGTAACATGTGCCTCTGAGCATATGGTGAGTGGTGTCAACACCTGCAATCAGCCCAAATAATAGAAACAAGACATGTGCTGTGCTGATCTTGTTTTAGCAGGGAGGAAGCAACAATATTAAAACAGTTGATATAGTTCAGATGGTCACTTTAAATATGTTTGGTTTACTTTGCAATTTTAGTGAAGTTTTCTATAGTAAATAATTTTTTCTTCTGTTTCTGTGAATATGTGAAGTACGCAACACTTTGGAACACTAAAAAAAAAGAGCTCCAAAAAGAGTTGTGGAGTAATGGCACTGACTATTCTGCAGAATAGTTTCCAATGGGCATGAGGAGTGTCTCAGTTTGTACAAGATGAAACAGTGGGAGGGGAAATATATTCTAGCAAAATTCTAGGTGTGCTCTATGTTTCTAATTGACCGTGCCCACCTTTCCTTAAGTGGAGTAATTTAAGCATAGCAGGCAGATAACATCCATCGTCGGCAGGGCAAGTTTGTTTTTTCACCCAACAGCTAGAGTCATTGTTTAAGTAACAATATATTGTAATCAGTCTGTTTTTACATCAAACTGCAGTTTCAGATTCAACTGTTAATGCGTCCAAAGTGAAATAGAGCATAACCTCCAGTTTGAAACACAAAAGGCTGTCTTCACCATCATATGACACTGACCAATAAAAAGGCTTTGAAATTAAAAATAAATTTGACACAGACTTCTAGGATGAATAATGAGAGAAATATAATTTTCTAAGTCAGAATCTCTGTAGAAACAGAAGTAACACAGAAAAGAAGCAAAGTAAGAAGAACTCCAGCAACAGCCCCAGATCATCCTGGGTCGGATGAGTAAACCTTGAGCAATCCAGCTCTGTCAAAAGGAGGAGCAGAACATACTTAGGTTAATTGGGTAAAGGGATTCAAGCTGGAAAATAAAAAGTGAGGACTCCAGGACTAAAAAGTTGGTGCTTCCAGATCAATACTGAACTGCTCTTTAGTGATGACACCATGCTCAACACTGAAAGTATGTAGCCTGTGTTATGAATGGACCTTGAACGTCCTCATGAGCACAGCTCACTAGAAATGCAAGTTCCCCTATTGTGAGTGTAGCAGGACCTTTTGCTGGAGTTACCTGCACATCACCCCAAAACGTGTATAAATCTACCCTTAACCCAATGACACACACAGAAAGTAAAATAAAGAGTGGTTTTATTAAGAGACGAAACAAGGGAAAATATTGTAGTTTACAATTACAATTTAGCAATGAGCAGCTTTCTAACTTTTATTCATTCATTCAGAAAACACTAGATAGACTAAAGCAAAGAGGCTAAACTTATGCACACTTTCACATCAGGCTCACCCACACAAAAAGAAATGGAAAGAAAGAAACCCAGAAGTTGTGTATACTTTTCCTGGAGAGTTGCTGCAAGTCTAAGGCTGAGAGAGAGACTTTCGTATCTAGCCCAATGAGCCAAAAGCTCTGCCTGTGTGTAACCAGCACTAGATTTGAAAGATCTCACCCAAATCCTTAGCTCTGAAGCTCTGCAATTGTCCTGAAGGTTTCAGGGAGCATTGGTAAGAAAAGTAGCTGTTGAGCCCTCCAGAAGACGAACTGCTGACCCCTTCAAACCCCTTATGTTTTATACGTTTTCTAACTAAACTGACCCCAATGTAAACCTGACCAGGAAAATGTGGATGTGACAAATAAGAACAATGGAAGAGTTTAGGATCACCAGTCAAGGAATCTGTTTTTTTCCAGAACCCATTCCCTAATAGGTTCCCAGATTATAGCTGTGCTAATTCCTGATGTTTCAGATAATCATTATCCTGTATCCTCCTGAAGGTTAAGATTATCATAAACCTTATACAAACTGTGTCTTTGTTTGAAAGGAGCGCCTGATTCTGGGCGACATTCCCCAAATTTTCATAGTAGTCAGGAAGTCCATACCTTCAGCCTTTCAAGAGATGTAGCTACTTAGAGGTCACAGCAAGGCTGTTTCTCTGTGGAAAGGAATATTTGCTGTTGCAGGTTTTCCAAACTCTGGTTCACTGAGGTGAATCAAAGATTAAAAAAACCCAATATTTGATTCCTCATTACACCTGACCTGTTTTCAGCAGCAGAGACTTTGGCATCATTCCTCAAACATCTAGGTCCAGTGGAAGGGGTGCTAGAAAGTTCTAAAGGGAGCAGGAGTTTTTGCAAGATCTTTTATACTTTCCATGAAGGAAATGTCTCAAAGATGAACAGATAGGGATTAGTGCAGGGGTTAGGAACTGCAGGCCTGGAGGCCAAATGCAGCCCTGTAACCTCTCTGTCTGGCCTCTGTAGTCTCCCTACATCACACCCTGCTCGCCAGCTACACCCCTCACCAGCCTTGTTTTACACGATCCTTGATTGTTTTTACCTGGAAGGAATGTGTCCTTGAACTCTGATAACTCATGCTTGCCTGAATGGAAGGTGGAGCACATGACTATGAATATGTGTAGAAACTAGCCTGCTGTACAAAGGTAACATTATGCATTTTTTCCACCCACTTTTGCCCCTGGCCCTGTTCACCAATGGGAGGTGGCCCCCAGAAGGTTGCCCAGAAAAGAATGCAGCTCTCAGCCCTGGGCTCCTGATGGGAGAAAAGGTGGGATATAAATCAAACAATAAATAAATAAATATATATTTTTAAGTTCCCCACCTCTTGATTGCTGCTCCCTCTTCCAGCTTCCAGAACCCATAAAATCCCTGGGTGAGATAACTCACATGGATAACTGTCACTTAGATAAGGTGAGCTTCTTCCTGGTCAGTGATGGATACTTCAGTTTTCACAGCTAAAAAATTAAAAGGGGCTACACATATAATCTATGAGCAGCTAAAGGAACCACAATTTGGTGCTACCAGCAGAATGTTGAATATTTACAACCCAATAATTTGATCAATAGTAAATAGCAAATGATTAAAAAAAAAACCAAGAAAGCCACTTCGCCTACAGATGCTAAAGGGGAATAAAAGAGTTGTAGTGTGGGTTTTTGATACTTTTTTAAAAGTAGAAGTTAATATTTTGGTGTTTCCCATGCACTGCATTGTAATTATTTAGGGAAAATGGAATTGTTTTCATATTTTATAATGATCCTTAAAAATAGCTCCATAAAACTCCTTTCATATGCAGTCGGGGTGGATACGGGCCCAACCAGTTGTAAAAATGAGATGGCCCATTTAAGCAAGAGCACCAGCTAATCAAGTTGTAATTTTTTTTTTGAAGTTCAGTTTCAACATATTATTCTCAGCATTTTATAATCCTACTTAGTGAATCTATGAAGCAACAATGATGGGCTGTTTACCTATCAAAAAGATTTAACCTTCTTCATTGGTCACAGAAAGAACTCCTTTGGACATTTTATTGTGCTTACTAATTTCTTCTGCTAGGTAAGATGGGATCTTGCCATTTTCAAAGAGCTTGTCAGTGAGCCACACTAGCTTAGATAAAATGACAAGACCAAAAATCAACAGGCTCCTTCTTGCAATCAGTGATCTTCCAATGAGACTGCAGCTTAGCTATACCACACACTTGTCAACTTGTCAATGAAACATTGTCAATGAAACATTGCCTGGATGCTAATAACCAAATCTTCCAGAAAGGATTTAGCTATCATCTAAGAGTGAGGCTCCATATATTAAAGTTTCAAGGTGATATTCACTGGAGTCAAATTCAGAGTAGACTCATTGAAATCAATGGACTTCAGTTGCTTAAGTCCACATTTCAATGAGTCTACTCTGAGTATGACTAATGTTGGATATCACACACAGCTTCATACAAGTTGTGCTGAGTGATGGAAGTGACAAACATTTTAAAACCAAGCATCTTCTTTCCATTTACTTAGCATCTCATCTACAATAGATTCCTCCCCCTTTGAAGAAGCCAGGTTGGAGTGTTGAATAAAGCAGTCTCAGAACTTGGTGGTATCCACAAGGCCACATTGGCATCTGTCCCAAACAAAATGATTTTTTTCATAAACCAAAAGAAGTCACCTGTGCTATATTTTAGAACGGTGCCTTTTAATATATACATCAGCAAACTTACATCCTGATCTTTTGATTTAAATCTTGGAAACAGACAATATGGTTTGCCTAGCTGAGAAATGTTCCCACTTGAATTTTATGACTAAATTAGATCCATTAATTTCAGTGGGTCTCCTCTGAATATAACATAGTCGGATATAACTCTAAGGAGCGATTAACTCGGGTTGAGTATATTTAACATCTATAAGTTTCTAAAAGAGCGTGTGCTGCTCCTCCATTCATCCATGCTTCAAAAATGGTAATCGTACCAATACCTTTGAGCACTGTGTTATGGAAAAAAAGTTTTCATGCATAATATTTGGTACCTTTTCCCTCCCCTACTTAGCACAAACAGAATATCAGAGAAGAACCTCAAGACAAGGAAAAGAAAAGGAAGAACAGGCAAGATGACTGATTATATTCATCTCTAGGTTCCTGGGGGCAGAGAGGAAATGAAGACAGCAACTTCTGAAAAACTCAGTAACTCCCTTGTTTATTTTTATACACATTCCATATCCTGTTTGCAGTTTCCTCACCACCATAGCAATTGTAATTTGAACAAAACTGGATCATTTCAAACCCTCACAATTAAGCGGTAAGAAGACCAACCTGTGATGGAAGACCAAACTGCCCCGGGAAAAAAAGTTTATGAAAAGTTGTGATGAAATATTTATGCACGCCTATGAAGATATAATAGTACATATAATAGTGTTGTGCCTATGAGAAAAGTCGTCTCAAGTCACGCAGCTGTTTCAGGAGCAGGAATGGGGGAGAGATTTGATTCAGTTCACATTCAAAGGTGAACCTATGAAATTTGCACTTTCTGAAATAGTACATGAATCAAAGCACAACCATTTGCACTGTTTTCTGAATCTTGGTAATGCAGAGACATTTGCACTTCTCTGAATTTTGCAATGCAGCTCTCTGGCCACGTGATGTGTACAAAAATGCGTATAATAAGGTATCATGGGCATAAAAATGCATATATTAGTAAGAACCAGAGCTTGGAAAAGTTACTTTTTAAAACTACAACTCCCATCAGCTAAAGCCAGCATGGCCACTGGATTGGGCCGATGGGAGCTCTGGTTCAAAAAAGTAACTTTTCCAAGCTCTGGTAAGAACAACATACACAAATACATTACATTGGGGAACTTTGCAAATATGTGTACATTAGGCAATATTGCATACAAAAATAAGCACTGACACATTTTCATGAGGATTTTTGAGGGGGGAAATAATAAACTGCTGCAGAAATGTGGAGAACTGAATTTAAGACTGGAAAAATGAAAAACAGAGAGAAACCCAAATATACAAATCTATCTATCCATATTCAGAATGAATATGCCAAACCTCAGAAGTGGGATAGCACTAGAAAGATGATGATGCCCTCGGGCCACAAAAGTAGGGGTGCATTCTTTGGCAACAAGAATTCTGAGAGGGGGCACATGAAAATATTTGGAGGGGGTTGTCTATAAAAGTAGAAATGGCAGATTCCCCCCCTCCAGTTCTAAAAGAAGCTGGGTGCAGCTACAGCTGGTGGACAGCCATGCTGCCATGTTTGCCCACAATGCCTCATTGCTAATTATGTATACCAGCTGTGAATAACCTTAGGCCAATGTGTCAGATGTGGCCCACCTTAGGGAAGGGCCATATCTCAGTGGTAGACTATCTGCTTTGCATTCAGGAAGGTCCCAGGTTCAATCCCTGGCATCTCCAGGTAGGGTAGAGAGACACTCCCTGTCTGAAACCCTGAGGAGCTGCTGCCAATCTGTGTAGACAGTACTGAGCTAGATAGGCCAAATGTCTGACTCAGTATCAGGCAGCTTCCTATATTCTTATGTTCCTTCACCATTCCTCTGTCTGCCTCTCCAGACTCTACTCAGGCTACCCCCCTCCCCAGAGATATTCCATCCCTCCTTGAATGTTTTTCCCCCTTCTTCCTAGAAAGCGTCCTTGAACTGTTATACTGCCTCTTGCTTGACAGAAGATGGAGTTTATGTGGGGGTAGAAACCACTGGCTTTGCCTGGCTGGAATGTAGCCTATAGTCCACTGGCACCACTGGTTGTAGACCCTATAAAGGTTGCCCATGAGGTGGTGGTGGTGGTGGTGGTTCTCCTCCTCCTCCTCCTCCTCCTCCTCCTCCTCCTCCTCCTAAGGAGCCTAGGGCGGCAAATACTAGAAAAACAATTTAACAAGAAAAAGAAAAACATACTGAAAGTAATTAAAATATTCCAAAAGACAGTTAAAATATTGTAAAACACAATTAAAATATTCTAAAACACAGTCAAAATATTCTAAAACACAGCTTAAAATATTTTATCATCAGTGATGATCAGTGAAGTCTTCTTCAGCCATCAAATGCCTGGGTAAAGAGGAATATTTTTAAGTTCTTCATGAAAGTCAATAGTAATGGAGACAGATGCACCTTACTGTGGAAGGGATGCCAGAAACAGGGAGCCACCACCCAAAAGACTCTGTTACTGGTCAACAGCAACCAGGAAACGTTTGGAGACAGCACCACCAACAAGGTCTTGTATGCCAATTTTAGGGTCTGAGATGGTTGATTCTGTAGAAGGCACTCTTTTAGTATTGGACACCATCAAAAGACCTTGGTGTACCTACATTTTACAAGATGAATCACCAGCAAGCTAAGATTTATGGGTGGCAGTGAATGTAATATCATGCTTTGATTAGGGATCTTGGGACTCCCAGACTTTGGCTCCGTCCAAAGTTGCAGGCAGGTGTTGTAGCAATGTTGTAGGGTACCCTGGTGAACATAGTCAAAGTAAGGGGCCAACTTCCTAGTAGCAATTGCACTTCTCTCTCACAAGATGTCTGAGCAAGGGAAGGAAGAATAGTCCTCACTGTGATGTGAATTCATGATGAGGTAACATATATCCCATTAAATTTGGCTGAATGGTGACAACAGACACCAAATAAGAGTGAGAGCAATGCTTCCTACCTTCTGTCCAGTTTGATTTCATGATGATGCTATGAATTCTTCTTTCATGATGGAGCCATGCAGTGCTTTCTAGCATCATTTTGACACTTTGTGGCTTAAAACCAGCAGCTGGCGGAACAATCCCTGCTGCCATTAGGAAATGTCTGATCCCTTATATCCCTGCCTGATCACTAGGGATGGAAGCATCTGTCAATTCTGGTTCCAATTTTCCTAATCTTAAATTCTGTTCACCACATTTCTGCAGCGTTTTGCGATTTTGTATTTTAAAAATTCTCATGAAAACTCTTCAGCGTTTTCGTATGAATTTTGCCAGATAAACACAGTTTTGTGGCAGTTAATGCATAACGTACACATTTTTGCAAACAGTTTTTCTTATTATAATTTATTGTTACTAGTATATTCATTTTTATCCACCCTTTCCTCTTATATGTACATTTTTTGGTAACCTTTGTTAGGTTGAAGAACTGCATTTCAAAATTCGGATAAGTGTGCATTGCAAAGGATGGCTGTGTTTAGGTTCACATATTGTTTCAGAACATGAAAAGTTGATAGATTTGGCTTTTAATGGGGACTGAATCAATTTTCTCCCCCCATCCCTACTAATCACTGACATCTTTGTGGTCTCCAGTGTCTTGGATGCATAGAGCATATCCTTCCGGAGCCATGTGTTCAGGATTTTGGGACCAATTTTATGGAAATCCCTTCCAGTTGAGGTGAGGCAGGCCCCTCCCTGTTGAACTTCTGGCACTTACTGAAGTTCTGATTTTATAATTTTAACTTATTTTTATTGATTTATGGGGAAAATCTGTGTTTTAAGGATTTTGCTTTTCCCTAATCTTATTTTAAATGATGAATTGTCATATTCTCCCCCTCCCACTTAGTGCAAGCTCACTGAAAGCCTATTTTATGACATTTTGTCAGAAGTAATTACACAAAAAAATGCTTCCAAAGAAAGGCAGTCTGAAGCTGTTATTAATGCAACCAGCTCTAGCAGACATGAGTTTGAAGGAAAGCAGAATTAATATTTGTCAGCCCAAATAACATAGAATAAAAATCCCTACCAACAGAGATTATACTTTAACACTGAAAAAGACTGCTGTGCATTATGCAAACATTGTTCTTGCATTTTCAGTCACAGTCAAAAGGTTCTTTTTTATGACTTACATAAAGTTCACTGACAATTTAATGGGGCAGTTGATTCCTTCTCCTTCCTGAAAGGACCCAGCTGAAATGAACTCAAAATACAATTCCTGAGCCATCCTTATATTACACTGGGATGAGAGATACACCTCTGCTGCAACAGTGGAAGTATATCCTGCTCAGCTCAGGAGGAAATGGAAGAAACACAAAACCTAAACTCACAAAAAGTTATTGCACAAGACCATCAAGGAGGAATGAAATTTTCTGAGAATCTCAATGTCAAGCATATCTGCACAGATTTTTTTCTGACTGCTGCCTTGCTCCTTAATCTCAATGAGAAGCTAGATATTTTTCCCATTTCTGCTAACCTCCCAAACAATTCTCACATATTATATGCATTGTTACATTATCATGTGCATATTATATACATATACAGCTCAGATTTCCTAAGGCAAACAGCACATCAACAAATGCATAAAACAATGCATATCAGTATTAAAAATATGTTTGTAAAATTATGCTGCAAAATATGACTTATTTATACACATTCAATGCACAATATAGTATTTTGGTTGCCTATAATTTTGCATATAATTACTCAGGCTTTAATCCAAATAAACAAAAAATGGTCAAGTAGTTCAGACA
This sequence comes from Rhineura floridana, assembly GCF_030035675.1. NCBI lineage: Eukaryota > Metazoa > Chordata > Lepidosauria > Squamata > Rhineuridae > Rhineura > Rhineura floridana. The sequence continues at coordinate 13,572,641 of NC_084495.1, read as the reverse complement.
TCAGTGATTGTTCAATGCAAAAAGTGGCCTGATGTGCACAAAGCTCAATCAGGTCTGAAGTACCAAATTCCATGTATCAGCCCATTAAAAATGGATTCCTCCTCATCCCTACTGCCAATGCCCACCAATCAAGGATTGTGCCATCGATGCCACCCACCTGCCACTCACACACAGAGGTAGCCAATAAACGTTCAATGGCAAGGACTTATCCCTAGTACAATTACCTACACCACAACACATTAACTGTTAGGCTTCTAAGCATAGAAGTGTTAGCAATGTGCCACACCCACCTGTCAATCATGCTCCATGAGGGGTGGGAGAGATAACCCACTGGCCAGATTTGTTCCTCACCCATGGTCTAACAGAAGGTCATAGCCAGACATTTATCCAACTAAATTTAAAATTCAAAAAAGTGCCCCATCCCTGGCACCGCCATGAAGACATGAGATGGTCAGGTTGGAATTATTGTTTAAGCTTTATTGCTTAAACATCTGCACTGAGCAAACAACATAAGGGCTGTAGCTCTGTGGTAGAACATCTGCCTTGCATGCAGGAGGTCCCAAGTTCAGACCCCAACTTCTCCAGGAAGGCCTGGGAGAGACCCCTCTGTGAAATCTTGGAGAGCCATTGCCAGTTAGTGTACTCAGTACTGAGCTAGATGGAACAATGTTCTGATTCAGTATAAGACATTTTCCTATGTTCATAATTGAACAATGTGGGCAGTCCCCAAGTGAAGAGCCAATTGGTGTGAAAACTCACTTTTGGATCCCATAAAAAGGCATGGGCCAGCCAAGTAGCTGAGCCTTGTCTTTCATCATCTGCCCACCAATAGTGAGTTGAGGGGGTTCCAAGCACTGCCCCACGCCCACTGGCCAGTATTTTGGTGGGGAGATCCCCCAGATCCCAAGAGCAGCCCCATTCCATCATCCCCTCAAGCTGGCACCAATAAAGTTAGGTTGGGAACAGCCTTTCATCCTCCAGGTGCTTATCAACCTACTGTAAACTGGGAGATTTCTGATGAACACTCACCACCATCTGTGCCCAAAGTTTACCAGATTTGCCAAAATGAATTCAACCAAACCTGCAGACTGTATGGAGTAGGCAAAAATAGGAGGATCCAAGACCAAGCAGGGGAACTCTAAAAAAAAAACAACCCTACTCAGCCATCCATAAGGAATCATATAATAGAATAGTAGAGTTGGAAGGGGCCTATAAGGCCATCATGTCCAACCCCCTGCTCAATGCAGGAATCCAAATCAAAGCATTCCGGACAGATGGCTGTCCAGCTGCCTCTTGAATGCCTCTAATGTCGGAAAGCCCACTACCTCTCTAGGTAATTGGTTCCATTGTCATATGGCTGTCGATGTACAAGAATGCCCATATTGACCATCAGGATGGGTGGGTGCATTGTCATTCTGATTGCAAAGAGGAGAAAGAGTGGGTGGTGGCACCTTATATAATGGAATTATCCACCCTCCTAAACAGTGGCTCATTGTGTACCCTCACCACATGATCTTCACCACGTGATCTTCTGGTTCACAGTGTGCAAATCCTCTCTTCACTGAATGCAGCAACATCATCTCTATCACAGTGAACTGGGTTGAATAGTCACATGCCGAAGTGCAAAGAAAAGTGTGCGGATTTACTTCACTGCAATGAAAACCACACTCTTCCCACAAACTGCAGCATGGCACTATTAAAGCTGCTTCTTCGTCTTTTCCAGCGCAAGTAATGAGGGCACGGAGATATTTATTTATGTCTTCTTCTTCTTCTTTTGAACTGGAAAGAGTGCCCCTAGAGAACGGCTTTCATGGTCTCATTAGTATACAATTACCCAGAAATCTCTTTGTTTTAATTTCCGTTTATCCCCGAAGAGCTGAATAATAATACAGCCATTTTCGTTCTAGATGCTATTCAGTTTTTATTAGTTTCTCGGCATTGCTAGGTACATGCCAGGGGAAAGTAGCTGTAACGGTGCCATGATAAAAATGATTAAGGATAGCGTACTTCCTGCCTTGTACTAAAGCCAGAATCTCTCTTGGTAGTTGTGGTATCATACAAAGCCTGGTGGGGTACCTGGATGATTAAAGGTGGAGGAATGGAGGCTGGGACTAGAATCTAGATGATACTGAAACTAGGGAGGTATTGGGGGGTGTCAGAGAGAGAGAGAGAGAGTAGGAAGAAAGGAAGGAAGGAAGGAAGGAAGGAAGGAAGGAAGGAAGGAAGGAAGGAAGGAAGGAAGGAAGGAAGGGGGTCTTATCCTTTCCAAAGGTTCAGACCAACAGGACTTCCACCCAATGGCTTCTTCCATCAGTGAGACTGCTATCCTTGCTGCTGGCTGAGGGGGCAATCCTAGCCCCATACAGTGCCTGGGGGTGGTTGTTAATAAAGCAGCAGGGCCACCACTGCATTCACAGCTCTGCTGACCATACCAGGCACTGGGTCCACCTCAGGACCAATGCCATGGTGTGATGGCAGTGGGGCTAGCTCAGGATCAAATGGATCATGGGCTGGCTCAGCCCTTCCCTGGAATGCCCCATTGCAGGACTTTCCATTGGCTGTCAATGTTGGGGAACCCACTTGTGGCACTTCTGCCTGCCCACACATTCAGTGAGAAGAAGAGTGAGCTCCATGATGGTCGAGTGATGCTGACATGACTCTGCAGGTGGAGGAAACCTCCACCCAATCCAACGCCCTTGCCCAGGTCTGGTGCAAAAAGGATTTAGATTGCTCTGTAGCAGAGCAATCCTATACACATCTGCTAGGAAGTAAACCCCACTGAGTCCAATGCATCTCACTCCATATAAGGTTTGGAGCCTACATTATTTATTTTATTTAAAGTTATCCTTTAACATAGTTTGGTATTGCCTCTTGTCCCTAATAAGGGCCCTCAAAGTGTTCCACAAATAAAAGAAAGGAAAAGAAATATAAAAAATCAATTTATACAGAAACAAATCAAAACAAAACATAAACAAACAAGAGCTCAGAAAAAATCTTCAGTGTCAAAATAAAAAACAATTTGAAACCAGACAGGATAAAATGGTGTTACTGGGCACCTGAAAGCCATCAGGGATGGGACCAGTTTAGCTTCCCTTGTGTGGTTAAAATTCCAAAACTAGGAGGCTGTCACAGAAAAGTCCCTGTCTTGCCTTCCCACAAACTGAACCTCTTTTGGTGCTGAGACATACAACAGGGTCTCAGAACATGACCTCAGTGTTTGGGCAGATTCGTATGGGAGGAAGAAGGCTTTCAGTATCCTGGCTCGAAAGCATTTAGGACTTTATAGGTAAGCATCAGAACCATGAATTGGGTTTGGAAATAAACTGGAAACCAGTGAAATTGATAGAATACCACTGTAAAATGGTGTGAAACACACACACCAGACAGCAAACTGGCTGCTGTGTTTTACAGCAGCTGCAGCTTCTGAGCACTCTTCAAGGGCATCGCCATGAAGACTCCAACCAGAAAAGATATCCCACCAATGATAGTTAGTAACATCTTCCATCTCTTTGGTGATTCTAATAAGTTCAGCTTGATCATGTTGGATCTTTACAACCAAACCCTTGTCATTTTGGGATAAGGCCTCAAGTTGAATATGAATTCTCTTACTGGCCCATAAGGCTTGTGCTACTGGACTAATATTGAATCCTAGGGGAAAGGAAAAATTCCTTTCCATGGCCTCCTATCTTAATTTCATACTCTATAGCCATGTAGTATCTCATAGCGGTGCACACATAGGAAATATTGCATCTACATTCACATACAGGGGGAAAGGACGTAATATCATTTTCCCAATATACTGCATCTCATGACACTACACACACACCCTCAACCATTAATTATTCAAGGAGCATCATCACACAACTGAGCCCATACACAAGTAACACTACCATTGCGTGAGTACGGCATCCCTCTTCAGATTAACACCAATCACATATTGCCCAAAGAGAGTGGTCAGCACATGTAACTCTGCTTCGAGGAGGCACCCCACCACTTGCCCTTTTCACACATTCAAACTGAATACCCAAAAATGCCTTGTGTGAAGAAGACCCTGGTGGATGTGTGCCAAGGGTCCGTTTAATCCAGCATTCTGTGCTTGTCTTTCTTCATGTTATTCTGGAATTCTCAGAAAAAGATTGCCATTTTAAAAACACAAGCAAAAATGAAAAGCTCTTAAAATAAATGTGTGTGTGTGTGTGTTTAAGAACTCACCACAGTTCCTTGGGAGAGCTCAGTATTTGCTTTCCTCTATTGTGAAAACTGTTAATTTATTCTACCACCCCCAACCTGGTGCCCTCCAGAATCTTTTTGACTGCAATTCCCATCATACCTGTGCTGCATAGGGCTGATGGGAGTTGTAGTTCAAAAAATCTGGACAGCCTCTCTATCCATCACAGGACCATCCAGTTACAGCATCTGAGCCGTGTATGTGTGTGTGTGTGTGTATCTGTGTCTTAATCTGTCTGTTTCTCCCTCAGACAAATAGCTCTGCAAGGAACTTTGACTGCAATTGTAGTTATGCCCCAATCAGTTTTATCTTCCCATAGAGATTCATGTAGAGAGATTCATTACAGCATATTAATCCTTTGACACTTCCTTAGATGCACAGTGGATTATGTGTTCCATATTCAGGGGAGGGGGATTTACGATAAATTACTTTCTTTTTTTTTACTATGAACCTACATTAGGCTTCCTACTGAGCACAAGAAATATATCCACTTCTCTAATTATATTTATTATTGCATTTATATCCTACTTTTCCTCCAAGAAGCTCAAGGTGGTGTCCATAGCTCTTCTCCTTTCCATAGGAACCTCAGAACCAACCTGTGAGGAATATTGGGCTGAGAGTTGGTAACAAGGGGTTTACAATATTGTATCTCCTTCTCCTAGATCAAATCCAAGGAAATCTGTGGCGCTTTGGACACCACACCAGGGATCAAATGATTGCATCCTTAGTCTGAAATCCTATATACTTCCTTAGGAGTAAATCCCATTAAATTCAGGGGGACTGACTTTTCAGTAGACATTTTTAGGGTTGTGCTATTAATTGCAATCAACGGGAATGAAACAAGATTTATAGTAAGGGACTAATGCTTATCTCCCACAAGATGCAGTGCCGGCTCCCAATTTAAATGGCTTTTTAAAAAGTTTAGACAAATCCATAGAGGATAATGCTACTAACCATGATGGCTATGTTCTGCCTCCACTGTTGGAGGCAGTGAGCCTCTGAAAGCCAGTTGCTGGAAACTGCAGGAAGGGAGAGTGCTCTTGCCTTCAGGTCCTCCCAGTTTTGGGTTTCCCATAGGCATCTGGTTGGCCACTGTGAGAACAGGATGTTGGACTAGATGGCCTGATCCAGCAGTTTCTTCTTAAGTCTGTTATCTCAGTAACTTTGCACTCATTGGCCAGAAGGTGGGAGTAGGTTTGTTTTTACTGAATAACTGAGTGAAATCCTGCACAAATAAATGGGGTAGGATTTGCTGAAGGAGAAGAAGAAAAAGAAGAAGATTCTGGGAAATATCCCAGAATTTTTATTTCACTTTTACTTTTCATATGCTAATACAACCCTCCAGCAATGTGTCCAGAAAAGCAAGATAAAGTATCACTGAGAGAGGAAGGGGAGATAAGCAGGCCCTCTTGCGGCTATGTCTCTGACCTGCAGGGTAAAACAGAATAAAATACAAGTTCTCCAATTATTCCCCCATAGTGAAATGCAGCTTGGGGAGTGGGATTTGGAGTTGGGGGAGAAATCACCAGCAGGTAAAAGGTTAATCAGCCTCTTCTGCTCTTCTTAACCTGGCTGCTTGGGGTTAAAAATGAGTGGAGGCAGTAGAGAAAGAAAGAATTACCTTGTAATATGTAGCTTGACCTGATGGTAGCCTGTATGATTACCTCTTTTGATAGCTCTCCCTCCCGTAGGGCTCAGTTCCTTGCCACTTAAAGTATCAGCTTCTACATCCCATAAGCTTTTGCATTAAATGAAAGAAGTGTGCTTAAAAAAGAATCTCACTCAAACTGATGAAAAGCAAGAGGAGATTAGCGATAATATTGTGCTCACAGCTTAATATATGCACCATTGTTCAAAAATTGGAACATAGAAATCTAGTTTCTTTGTGTTCGGGAAACTTTAAAACATAGATGACATGGAGATGTGAAAAAGGGGATTTTGGCCAATGCAACATGCCAGGTCATAGTGCTGCAAGTATGAGAAAAGTTGTATCTGATAAAATTCCCTCTTCTATACAGTTAGTAACAACCCTGTCCTCTTTAAGCCCTGGGCTCCTACTGGGAGGAAGGGTGAGGTGTAAATTTAACCAATAAATACATTTTAAAAAATGGTAAGTATAGCCATGCTAAGTGCAGACATAGAAGTTTCATTTTAATATCATAGCATGTTATGACCATCCATCTGGCCCATTCATCCTGCAGGAAATGTAGGTGGCAAGTGTTGGAAGCAAAGCACCCATACTTGTAACAAGTAACATGAACCGATGGGAGTTGACAGACAGAAAGGCATCCTATTCTTCCCTCACTGATTCCTTCTTTAGTAACTACTTGTTTGTTTTTCCTCAGGCTCTACTCCTTCTTCCTTTTGAGTCAGTCAAAGTTAGTGTTTGTGAGTGCAAGCCTCATGGCTCTACAATGGCCATACATATCTCTATAGTAAGAATGACTTTATTTCCCAGTAGAAATAAACCTTGAGTTTCTTTATCTTTCAACCAACAGTCTTACCATGATATTTATTTTGGCTCTCCACTGCAATATATACCAAACTCCAATAGAAAAGTTGCTGAGGTGAGAGACTTGTTCCCCATTATCAAAGGACATGACAAGGCTTTTTGTAAAGTGTAAAAGAGAAAAAGGGGGAAAGGAACCTTCAGCAAACTCATCAAAGCAAAAGGTAAGCAAACTCCTCCATTCACCACACACACACCACCACAGAAACATTAGTAATTGGTGGGGGTTCCCCTCTTCTTTCTTCAGCGTGAAGATTTTGGGGAAACTGGAGAAGGGATTGCACCCCACCTTTCATTTCAACAAAACAGTATCTCTCTCTCTCTCTCTCTCTCTCTCTCTGCATTTAAAGTAAAGATGTAGATATAGTTTACATAACATCTAGTTTGTTCTACGCATTTCTGTTCCGGGGTGAAGCTCCCCAGAGGTGTTCTGCGATCCATGCAAAAAAAGTCCCTATCACTTTCCCTAAAAGTATTTATGACCAGTCGGTAATTGTGGCAAACCAATGGGTCCAGGGTGGGCTTTTCCAGGAGCAGTCGGATCACTGCCTCTTTCAGGGTGGCTGGAACCACTCCATCCTGCAACAATGAGTTGACCACACCCTGGATCCACTCGGTCAAACCCCATCGGCAAGCTTTAATAAGCCAAGAAGGCAAGGGTTGAGAGTATACATTGCTGGCTGCATCATCACAAGCACCTTATCTATGTCATCAGGCTGCATCAACTGAAACCATTCCCAAGAAGTTCCAGCAGACGTTGCACTGGACACCTCACTGGGGACTACAGTAGATGTAGATTGGGCATCAAGGCTGCTATGGAGGCAAATAACTTTACCTCAAAGTGCCTTGCAAACAATTCACAGTGGGCCTCTGAAGGGTCTAAAACTCCATTTCCTGGAGTTCATGTCAACAGACCCCTGACAATATGGAAAAGCTCCACTGGACGGCTACTTGAGGATGTGAAGGAGGCACAGAAGTGGGCCTTCTTTGCCACCCTCACCACCATACAGTAGGCATGATTATGATGTTTTACTCATGCCTGATCAGCTTCACAGCATGTCTTTTGCCACTTGCTCTCTAGCCATGGTCCAGACTGTTTCATTGCCTTTACTTCAAGGTGCAAACCAGGCTCCACAATGCTGGAGAGGGCGCTCAGGGACAACCATGTCAAGAGCCCGATGCACCTCAAGGGCTTCAACAGGGACACCTGCTCTATCTCCTGGGAACTCCCCCAGGGCATTCAGGAATCCAGTGGATTCCATTAGTCTCCAGGGGCAGAGCATCTTAATCTGTCCACCACCCCTGCAGGGAAGGATCAGAGCCATAAGTCTAAACTTCACCAGGAAGTGGTCAGACAATGACAATGGGGTAACATCCATCCCCCCATCTCCAGACCACCCCTTCCTCCATCTGGAGGAAAAACCAATGAGAAAAACCACAAGGTGGAATTTTCCCTTCCCCCTGCACAACTTCCCCCTGCACAACCAGCCTCCAAGAGATCTTCTATGTCTTTAAAAGTTGTGCAGGGGGAAGGGAAAATTCCGCCTTGTGTTTTTTCTCATTACAGAGTAGCAAGAACACCTGCACTTGGCTGACTCTCTCTTCTCCTAAAGATACGTGATCAGTCTCAGGCCAGGAACCTGGCAACCCTACTCATGAGGAAATGTAGCCTTCAGATTGAACCAGGTTTCCCTGCCATGTTCTGGAGAAATCAAGAGAAAATCAGAGGCTTTGTTGGGAATATACTCCACAAAGATAATTACAGGAGTTGATTCTGAATAATCAGCTAAATAGAAGCACTTGTATTTAATTTATCACCTGATCTTAACCATGATTGATTCAGGAAGAAGCTGTCATTGATCCCTGTGGAACTTTTCCCCATAGCAATCTCCCTAGGATTGTAGCCTTGGGGTTTTTGAATCTAAATGGTTCAGTTTCACAAGGAGCTGCTGGGAGATTACATTTCTTCCTTGCCTCTTATCATGCTTTGTTGGAGACAATGAATAAACTGGTTATACACCAGGCAGCTTCTCTCTCTCCTTCACCCTTCAACTGCCCCCAATGCTCTTATTCTCCAAAACCACACACATCCACAATTGCCAAAGACTAGAAAAGTGGAGCTCAAACCTTGCAGGATCACATCCCAAAGTAAGAAAGGTTGTCCACAAGAGAAAACAGCTGGACTAGCCTTTTAAGAAAGTTCACGTATTAAAGGGATCCAATCTGCTGTAGGGACGGATGTGGATTAGACAGACTTCATGCCTCTTCTGAGTCTACAGTGCCAGGAAAATAGTTTTGTTATCCAGATAAAATCCCCATGTGCAACCATCATACATTTAACTGCTTGAGGGCTTTCCAGCCCTGATTATCACTAAATACCTCTTAGATCTACCATAATGTACTAGAAACGAGTGATCTTGTTTTATTTATCAGGTTCATGGGGAAAAAAACAAGTGTTCAGTTATATTATATTTTAATTTGGACTCATTCATATAGCCTTTCCTCCAAGAGTCCTCTTGCACAGAGCCTTAGTATCATCACAGAATTAATACTGTGAGCAAAGTCAATTTGACTTGACTGAGAGAAAATAAATTTTAATCAATACAATCCAAATCAACTCTGTGGCTTCTTGTTTTCATTTCAGAAGAAAATGAAAAAGGAGTTCTCATGGGTAAAGAATTACAAACTCATCTGTGGTGAAGGCTCATAGAAGAAGATTCAATATGAGCAAGCTAACTTTAGCACACATCTCACACGCACTTTTTGAAGCTTTCCACATGGTCCTATAGTGGTGGGCAACATTAAACGATTGAAAGACATCCTCCTTTCTAACAAAGGCTTCATTGTTGTCATTCTGAGAAAACAGCATAGAATTTTCATGTCCTTTGGCTCAAAGTCCCAGTGTTGGCCTCAGGAAGAGTCTGGTGTCAGTGATGCACCAGTCACCATATAATGTAAGAAGTCCCATTTAGTCCACCATCTTGTTTTCACAGGGGCCAACCAGGGGCTTACTTGAGGATGAGCCCTCAGCAACCCTTTTCACACTGCCCTAGCCTGAGGATGTGGTTCTTCTATCAACCTTTAAGTCTGATTCCCCTGCAGCCTGCAGACCTCCTGCTCTACCACCACACAGGAACCTGGGACTGAAGAATAGGCTACAGGCCCTTTAAATGTTGCAAACAGATCTCCTTCTTAAGGCTTCATATGAGTCTAAACTACTGGGAGCTACAGACCAGTCAGTTTGACACCAATCCCAGGGAAAATTCTGGAGCAGATTATAAAGCAGTCAATCTGTAAGCACCTTGAGAACAATGTCGTGGCTAATAGAAGCTAACATGGATTTATCAAGAACAAATCCTGCCAGACTAATCTCATTTTTCATTGGGTAACCTCCCTGGTAGACTGTCGGAATGCTGTAGACATAATATATCTTAACTGCAGCAAAGCTTTTGACAAAGTGCCACATGATATTCTGATTAACAAGCTAGTTAAATGTGGGCTGGATGGAACAACTATCAGGTGGATCCACAGTTCTTTACAGAATCATACTCAAAGAGTGCTTATCAATGGTTCCTTCTCAAAATGGAGGGAGGTAACCAATGTGGTACCACAGGGTTTGGTTCAAGGCCCAATGCTCTTAAAAATTTAATCAATGACTTGGAATAGGAGGTACACAACACTTATCAAATTTGCAAATGTTACAAAATTGGGAGGGACAGCTAATATCTTGGAGGACAGAATCAAAATTCAAAGGGATCTTGATATAGCCAGCATAGATTTTTTGCATTCTGCAATGTTAAATTGAAAATACACCCACATGCCATTCTGATGCTTCCTATCAGCTCATTTCAAAACAAAACCTTACAAAACTTACGGTCCTGAACTCAGAAATGCTTGCTTTACAACCATCTAAATTTCATGGTGATACAAAAAACAGTCCGAGACAATTGAGAGTTGAAAGAGTAAAAAGAGAGAGAGAGAAACCAGACCCCTTTTGGACTTTTTTGTGTTGAAATTAATTAAAAATCAGCCATGTTCACAGAGTACCTGTAATCCTATTACTGACCTTGCTTCATACTCTGACCTTCATTTTCTGCAGTTAAAAGCTTAAAAAATGCCTGGCTGATTTTTAATTAATTTAAGAAATTTAGCATTAAATTTAATAAGTCCAGGTGTGCTCAGTAAGAACCAATTGCCAGTGTTCTAAGAGCCCACAGCTGCTGGCCGTGCCTAATCAGGGGGCCACACCCACACTAGACTTTTATCTCACTTTAGACAATCCTGGCATTCCCCACGGAATTCTGGAAAATGTGGTTCATGAAGGATTCTGAGAGGAGACTCCTCTTCCCCTGACAGAGCTCCAGGGGCCAGAGTGGTTTAACAATCAGCTGCTCTGACTGAAGCTCTTTGAGGAGAACAGGGCATCTCCTAGCAACGCTCAGCACCTTTCACTAACTATACTTCCCAGGATTCTTTGGGAGAAGCCCTGACTGTCTAAAGTAAAATAAAGGTCTGTTGTGGATGTGGCCAGGGACAGCTTTGGTTCAAATTTGGGTGGGAGACTACATGTGCCTGCTGTACAATAAAAAGCTGGGGAAAATGGTGAGAAAGAATGATACTGTTCACAATTTTTTCCTTTTGGAAACAAAAGGGGCTTCCCCTCTGCCTGGTGCCCGCCCATCCAATCTCTTCTTCTCTTCCTCCTCCTCCTCCCCTTCCTCTTCCTCCCTCCCCCTCCCTTTCCTGCCCTCCCTGCCCCTTCCCCAGGTTAGTTTCACCTATCCTAAGTATGATTACACAGGAGTAAATCCCACTGAACTCAAAAAGCATGCAAATGATCAAACCTGCCTTCCCCTCCTCCTCCCTCTTATCCCCTCTCTCTTGCCCTTTCTCTCCCCCTTCCTTTACTCCCTTCCCCTCCCAATCCCCTTCAATCCCCTCCTTCCCCCTCCTCCTCCTTCTGCTCTCCTCTGCCCTCCCCTCCCCCTCCTCCCCCATGGTAATTTTTTCCTATCCTAAGCATGATTGCATGGGAGTAAATCCCATTGAACTCAATAAGCATCCAAATGATCCAACCTGTTCTACCCTCCTCCTCCCTCCCATCACACCCTTCTGTCCCTTCCCTCCCCTTCCAATCCCCTCCTTTTCCTTCCCTCTCCTGCTCCCCTGCTCAGAGGCACATATTACCAAATTCTTCCAAGCTTCACAGGTAGTGGATTGGACTGTGAAAGACCAACCCAATTGTGTTTGCATTTTTACAAATTTGTAGGGCAGTACAATATCTCAGAGAGGAGGTCAGGTCTCCTGCTCCCCTGGTATATTTGCAATAGCTGCCCAATTCCCCTGCTTTTTAAAGTTTGATAGAAATATCTGTTGGCTATAGGTACATTCTTAAACCACAAGGTTTATTGCCTATTAGTGAATGTTTTCTTGATCATCCCAGAGTGCAGGACATAGAATAATGGGCTGAGGAAGCCAGATTTCAACTGAACATCAGGAAAAACTTCCCAACTGTTAGAGTGGTACGACAATGGAACCAATTACTAGGGAGGTAGTAGGATCTCCAACCCTGGAGGCATTCAAGAGGCAGCTGGACAGCCACCTGTTGGGTGTGCTTTAAGCTGAATTCCTGTATTGAGCAGGGGGTTGGAGTTGATGGCCTGACAGGTGCCTTCCAACTCTACTATACTATGATTCTACAATTCTATCAACCTTTACTTGAGACAACTTTCCAAACTCAGTTAGGAGGACTCAGTGGGAGCTGTCCAGAGTCCTGATTTGCCTCACCTCACCTGTGGAGTAGACTGGAAGAGGTCCTGGCATCACCATTTTCCCCACTGGTTCCAAACTCCAGAGAACAGGATAAAAATTCACTCTTACCGTTCAAAATGGGGAAGAGGAAAAATATGGATGTTTTATTTAAGGCATTTTAGGACACATCCTATTTTGTGATTTTAGGTTGTTTATAATAGTTTTTAGTGCTGTATTTTAAAATTGTTGTAACCCACCCTCGGACCTTTGGGTAATAAATGTTAAGAACAACAACAACTTGTACCCCATCCTTAAACTACATCCTTAGTGGTTTTGAGACACATTCCTCCATCCCTTTTCTTGTTCTCATAATCATGAATAAATATTTTTACTTCCACAAAGATATGGAATGTTGGTGAAAGACAGCAGCGAGGGACCAATATGCTTGGGAACCTTTCTTTGAGACTGCCTCATTTGGACTACCTAGACCTTTCTAACCAATGATAAATGAATACATCTATGTTAAATAGTCACACTCACAATGCAATCCAAAACAAAGATCCACCAAGATGAGTAAATTTGGAATAGGTGGCTCTTGGGTTGTCCTGACTGAGGCCCAGCTCAGGAAGGGCTATGCCAGCATGACACTCTCATCTCATCTCATCCCTCAGCCTAGCTCATCTGGGACTATGCTGGCTCAGTTAGGGCTCAGATGACAGAACTGGAGCTAGGCATCATCATCATAATCATCATTTCCAGTTCAGATCTAATGCAACAGACAGATTTTAGGTTTGTGTTCAATGCCAGTTCAGGGGGGAGGGGAAGCTGCAAAGATTTGCAGGTTCAGTTGTCTCTGTCTAGCTAGAATCATAAAATTGGAAGGGACTTCAAAAGTCATATATCTCAATCATCTACTGATGCAGAAAACCCACTGCTGCATCATCCATGATAGGTGGCCACCCAGACTCTGCTTATAGACCTCTAACGGAGAGTCCACCATATTACAACTGTTCCACTGTCAAACACCTTGTACTATGAGGGAGTGTTTCTCAATATTTAAGCAAAATCACCTTTCTTGTAATTTGTATTTCTGGAACAACAGAAAATAGGTTTGGTCCATCACCTATGCAACAGCCAGGCTAAACATAGCCAACTTCTTTAACCTTTCCTCTTAGGACTTGGTCTCCAGGATCCCCACCCTCTTTGTCACCTTCCAGTGTTTTATGTAATTGTCTGCAATGTGGTTGATGCTTTCAAAAGGACCAAGAAAGCTCTTTAAGCCTCTGTTCTACCATGCAGTCATGGTTTCCCTCAAAGAATCCGGGGAACAGTGGTTTGTTAAGGGTGCTGAGAGTTGTAAGGAGACCCCAATTCCCCTCACAGAGCTACAATTCCCAAAGTAGTTTAACAATTAATACTTCATTCCAGGGAATTCTGAGAATTGTAGCTCTGCGAGGGGACTAAAGGTCTTCTAACAACCCTCAAACACTTAAAAAACTACATTTCCGAGGATACTTGGAGGGAAGCCATGACTGATAAAGTGGCATCAGTGTAATAATTTAATACACACAAGTGGCATCACTTTAATAATGCATTTTATCACTACCAGAAAAATAAATCTGCCTCTAAGCTGCAGCAGTCTTACCCCATTCCCTTAACCGGCCCCATCTGCACCTTACATTTAAAGCAGCATTATACCAATTTAAACAGTCGTGGCTTTCCCCAAAGTCATGGGAACTGTAGGTTGTTAAGGGCACTGAGAGTTGTTAGGAGACACCCCTATTTCCCTTGCAGAGCAACAGTTCCCAGAGTGGTTTAACAATCAATCCCTCTTCCCAGGGAACTCTGGGAATTGTAGTTCTGTGAGAGGGAAATGGGCCTCTCCTAACAGCTCTCAGCACCCCTAACAAACTACAGTTTCCAGGATTCTTTGGGGGAAGCCATGATGGTGTTATAACAATGCTTTAAATGTATAGTGCAGATGTGGCCTATGAGTGTATTGGTTCCATCTTTCCCTTGGCAGCTATTTTTTCCTCCCAAGGGCCTTTCTTGAGTTTCTTCTTACTCTCATAATGCATCATTGCTATAGACTATGCAATTAAATCAGAAACAATGGTATGGTACCTGATCAAGCCATCCAGAAATATTTAGGGACTTTCAAAATCACCCAAGGTATTTATTTGAATATAAGAAGTGATCGGGGATTATTTTAACAACAAAAATCCCTAAATGTGAACTTCATTATTCCAGCTGTATAATTACACTGGCTGTTTATGTTCCCAGTTTGGTCTTTCACTGAAATGGTGCTGATCATGTCTTAATTGGCCATATGCAATTCAGTTGATTGGTCTGGGAGCACCTGTTCCTGTAGTCATAGTGAAGCTAAGGGAGTAGTGAGTGATTTGCACCAGACTGGGAGATAAGTGCTAGGAACTCTACGTAAGCTGTTCTGAGTCTCTGCAGCAGCCTTTCCCAACCAGTGTGCCTCCAGATGTTGCTGGACCACAATTCCCATCTTTCCTGACCATTGGCAATGGTGGCTGAGGCTGATGGTAGTTGTGGTCCAACAACATCTGGAGGCACACTGGTTGGGAAAGGCTGGTCTACACCAATTTACAGTGACTCTCCAAGGTTTCAGGCAGAGGACATTTGCAATCATATCTGGAGTTGGTGGAGATTAGACCTGAGACCTTCAGTATGCAAGACAAATGTTCTACCACTGAGCTATAGTCCTTCCCCTGTACAAGATATATGATGTATAATGTTTTCTTCTTGGTCCCTAGATGTCGCTGCTGTTCCAATTACCACTCTTTAAAGCAGGGTTGGAGAACCAGTGTTCCTCCAGATGTTGTTGGACTGCAGTTTTTATTGTCCATGACCATTGGTCACACTGTCTGGGGCTGTTGGGAATTGGAGTCTAAGAAATGGTCTGGAGGCTGGGCAGGGCACAAAGTCTCCATTATTATTCCAACCTAAGCATTTGTTGTGCTTGAGTTAATTCACTGGGTGAATATATACACATCACAGTTCTTTGCCCCGCCCTGCCTAAGGATGGAGGGATCTGTCAATTTCAGATTTTGTCTGTTTCTCATTCCACCCTCAACCCCCCCCCCATCTTAAGGTCAATTTTCCACATTTCCACTTCAGTTTGCATTTTCAAAAAGTCCTCACAAAAATTCATAAGGGTTTTAGCGAGCCTTTCTCCTAATATACACATTTTCGTATGCCTAATACTTTTGCAAACAAGTTTCCCCAATATAATGCATTGATGTAAGATATTTTCACTAACATATGCTTTTTATGCAACCTCTCCCCCAATATGTACAGTTTTGCACACATTTCTTGGTTGGAGAACTGCATCCCAAAATGCAAAAAAAAAAAAAGTGAATTGTGAACGACAACTGCATCTTGATTCTCATATTGGTCTGGGAAGTGTGAATTAGGTAGGTTCTCAATAAAATACAACCCAATCTGCGTCCCTGGTACTGGTCTCATGGCCATGGATTAGGTGGATTTGATCATTATCTTGGCCAGTCTTGACAGTATTCATGTTACTCCTTGACTCCCCTCAAGGTACCAGCTGGTCTTAGAAGGTCATGGAGGTCCTCTTGTATGTAGTACAGAAATTCCCAACAACAGGGTCCTCTGAGACAATTCCCAGGCTCTTTCTGGAATCCAAAGTGTCAAAGTGTGAAGAGTTAATACCCCCGGTCTTAGTTGTGAGAGCTCCACAATCGGTCCCATATGCAACTTCATCTTGCCTCTCTGCTTTTCTTTCTTCACTCTTTCCTCCCTCCATTACCTCTTATAGCTTGCCACTGTCTCCCTGTCTCCCTGTCTTCCAACTCTTAAAGACATGTGCTAGTTGCTGGTGTGATTCAGAGCTCAATGTTGACATATAGAGCTCTAAATGACATACAGAGCCCAAATATTTGAAGGAGCATCTCCTCTCATATAGACCTGCCCAGGTTCTACCACCATGAAAAGTTTGTGGGGCAGCAGTGCGTGAGGAGACCTTTTCTGTGGTGGCTCCCAGACAGAGCTTGGAAAAGTTACTTTTTTGAACTACAACTCCCATCAGCCCAATCCAGTGACCATGCTGGCTGGGGCTGATGGGAGTTGTAGTTCAAAAAAGTAACTTTTCCAAGCCCTGCTCCCAGATTGTGGAATGTCCTCCCCTCTGACAGCTGCCTGGCATCATCAAATGTATGAATTTCAATGTTGGGTCAAGATGAATCTTTTTGCACAGGTCTTTGTGGATAGAAAATGTTACATGGTTTAATTATACTGAGATGTATGTAACCCACCCTGGGATCATAGGGTGAAGGGTTATAAATGCCTATAAATAAATGTTAGAGTGTTATCTAATCTCGGGGTGCCTTTCTTTGCCTCCCTTCTTTGCCTTCTTCTCCTCTGCCTCCTTTTTTCACTTAAATGCACCCATGTTGTCTGAAGATTGTGACCATCCCCACCCCAATACACAAAGCTCTAGCCCACTTCCTCAATGCTGCATGACTTCCCACAGCCCACCACTCAGCTGATTCATAACAGTTAGGGCTCTCAGTCAGTCAGAAGAAGACATGATATTGACCAAGAAAGGACAACAGAGTTCACCAAGCCTCACTTGATTTGGTGAAAAGGTTTATCTCCGAATGCAATAATTTACTGCATACCTTGGTGAGCGCTGTCAATTTGATCATTCAGAGTAAGGAGGATAAAACTAGGGAGATGAGTCCCCCCCCCAGTGATGGGAGACAGCTGATTACATTGGTTCCCAAATGTAAAAGGAAGAAGGCTGTTAGAAGGATACAAGTAAAAAAATCTAAAAACTTCAAAAATCAAAAACCACTTCGATATAAAAAAATGAACTATAGACCCCTTTTTAAAATTTTGGATACGCTTGTCCACCTGCAGACTGCTCCTTCGTCTACTGCGGGACCTTCTAAGATGATCCAAAGGGGCGGGGCGGAGTTGGAACTAGAACCTTCTTCAATGTTTTCCACCATTCCATCATAGTGTGAGCCTGAATTAACCCCCTCAGCACCTGACCTTTCTCCAAGACAACTCCAAACTGACTGTCATTGCAATACTGGTGACTTCTCGGAAGTACTAACACAGCGTCCCTACGAGACTGGTGGCCCAGCTGAAATACAATCACAGCCTCATCTGGTTGCACATAAGGAGAAGAGGACTCTTAAGAAGACATCTAATAAAGCCTCTAGGTTGCTTCCTATTGCTTTTGAGACACCTATATCACCTCTTATAGCTTCACCTCCCGTGGGTGTTAATAATCAGCTGATTTCTCCCACCAGGACCTTAAGAAAGGATGATGCAGAGTACTACTCCCTACGACTTAGTCAGAATAAGATAGTTCTATCCCATTTCCAATGCTATAATAACAGTGGTCAATATTTCAATTGGAAAATTTATATTTTTGAGGTTTTACGATCCCTGAATGTAGTCCCAATTAAACTTGAAGATATAGTTAAGGCAGTTATTCTTACCAAGAATTCCTTTGATATGGTGGTATTATTAACTTTTAGATCTTATGGAATGGTTAATACTTTTTTTTAGCAAATAGACCTTTTTTGTCGAGGTTTGGAATCCAAGTGCAAAGACATTTTGTTAATCTAGGAAGACCACGCCCTCTTTGTGTAAATTGGCATCGGCCTGACCTAATAGTCCAAACTCAATTATCAGTTATGGGGAAGTATCCTCAGGATAATTATACATCTATGGCATACCCCCATTTTAACCTCACCAGTAGCGACTTTGTTGTGCTGGATAGTTATGACGATTCCACCAGCTCCTTACTTACGAGTAGTCCAGTTCAATCTCTATTACAGTCACCCATTCAGGGAGACCATGAGGATAAACTGACTGCCTCCTTCTGTGATGGATCAGATGAGCTATTATCCAACTTTACTAGTTTCTCTGACAACACCCAACAGGATATTATTAATAACTTACAGAAACTTCTTCAAAACTTACTGAGCAAGAGATTATCCTCTAGATCCCGTAAGGATCTTGATTTGGATGCGCGCTATAAAGCTCAGACCTTAAAAATACCATCAACTCTTGTTCTGCCAGTTTTACCAGAATTGGACACTATGTGTGACACTTTACAAAGTATAGCCTTAGTCCCGCAAGAGGAATTAAAATTCTCTTGATGCCATACGACCCAGCCAACTAATCTATCCTTCTTACCTGCTACGATACCACTTAATGTTGAGGTGGGTATGCTAAAGCCCTTAAAGGACCTTATTTTCGGAGAACCTATAACAACTCTATGTGGGAGGGGGAGATATGATATGAAGAAACCCTTCTATCACATTAAGAGAAGTCAACCTCACCGTTGGTTATCAACTCCTATACGACGACCTCGGCCAAATAGACAGGTGTACTTGGATGACAATTCTCCCGGTTTACAAGTCTTGCTTTTTAACGCCAGGTCGGTAAATCAGAAAACCACGATAATTCAGGACCTTATCCTGGATGAACATGCCGACTTGACGTGTATTACAGAAACCTGGTTGGATGAATTAGGCGGGGTTAACCTCACTGGTCTTTGTCCTCCAGGTTTCTGTGTACATCAGCAGGCTAGACCGGGGGGACGGGGTGGGGGAGTCACAGTGGTCTATCGTGATTCCATCTCTATGACCAGGTGCTCTCTACCGCAATCTGCTGGACTCGAGTGTCTTTTCTTAAAACTCTGTGGGCGGGACAAAATAGCGATTCTGCTGGTGTATCGTCCTCCCCGCTGCCCAGCAGTCCCCTTATCCGGGCTCTCCAAGCTGATCTCCGGGCTGATGTTGGAGTCTCCCAGGCTGTTAGTTTTGAGTGACTTCAATATCCACACGGAGTCCCCACTTCATGGAGATGCCTGAGACTTTATGGTGGCCATGACAACTATGGGGCTGTCTCAACTAATAACAGGCCCTACTCATTCAGCTGGTCATACCCTCGATCTTGCTTTCTATGCGGGACAGGATGATAATGATCCAGGAGTGGTAGATTTTTCTATAGCTCCGTTGTCATGGACGGATCATTACCTGGTCAGCTTTAGACTAACTGCGACTCATACCCACTGTGGGGAGAAGGGACCCATTAGAATGGTCCACCCCAGGAGACTGATGGATCCGGTTGGTTTCCTATCAGCTCTTGGGGAATTTCCTGTCTACCAAGTAAGTGATTCTGTAGACACCCTGGTCAAATTCTGGAACAGTTCAGTGACCAGGGCCGTTGACACAATCGCTCCTGAGCGTCCCCCTGTGCGTTCCAGAGCAAAACTGGCCCCATGGTTTTCCAACGAGCTGATGGCGATGAAATGCACTCGTTGGGGTCTAGAGCGACGGTGGCGGAAAACTCGGAACGAATCTGACCGACTTGTCGTTAAAGAATTCTCGAAAACCTATTCGACTACAAGACGATCTACGCAAAAGGCCTTTTTTACAGCTTCTATTTCATCAGCCGTTAATCAGCCGGCTGAACTATTCCGAGTGGTTAAAAATTTGCTCAACCCTGTCCATCCTGAGGACAACATGGATTTGTCCCCAACCTGTTGTCAAGAATTTGCCTTTTATTTTGAGAATAAGGTGGATCAGATCCGCTCCGACTTAGAAGCCAATTTTGATGCAGTCTCTAAGGATGTACCTTCGGCCTCTGTCTGTCCAATTAAGATGGATTCCTTTCAACTTGCTCAACCTGGAGATATAGACAGCCTCCTTGGAGGAATGAGACCTACCACCTGTCCGCTTGATCCTTGTCCCTCCTGGATCATTAAACAAGCCAGAGGGGGCCTGGCTGAATGGGTCTGTGGAGTAGTCAATGCCTCTCTTCAACAAGGCTCCCTGCCGGGATGCCTGAAAGAGGCGTTTGTGAGACCATTACTGAAAAAATCCTCCTTAGACCCATTATGTTTGGGTAATTATCGACCAGTATACAACTTACCTTTCTTAAGTAAAATAGTGGAGCGGGTGGTGACTAGTCAACTTCAACGGTTCCTAGTGGAAACGGATTTTCTCGATCCATTCCAATCTGGTTTCAGACCTGGCCACGGGACTGAAATGGCTTTGGTCGCCTTGGTGGATGACCTTCGAAGGGAATTAGACAGGGGGAGTGTGTCTCTGTTGGTTCTCCTGGATCTCTCGGCGGCCTTTGATACCATCGACCATGGTATCCTTCTGGATCGCCTATCCAGGATGGGGCTTCAGGGTACTGTTTTATTTTGGCTCCGCTCCTTCCTGGAGGGTCGAACCCAGAAGGTAATACTCGGAGACTCCTGCTCAGCCCCCTGGCCTTTGACCTGCGGGGTTCCACAGGGTTCTATTTTGTCTCCTTTGTTATTTAACATCTATATGAAGCCGCTGGGTGAGGTCATCCGGAGGTTTGGAGTTCATTACCATCAATATGCTGATGACACCCAGCTTTACTTCTCCTTTCCTCCTGATGCCAAGGAAGCCGTTCGACCCCTGAACCAGTGCCTGTCCTCAGTGATAGATTGGATGAAGGTGAACAAGTTGAAATTAAATCCAGACAAGACAGAAATGCTCTTCGTCAGTCGTGGGGCTAAACTAGAAACGTGGAATGTACCTGTGTTAGACGGGGTTACACTCCCCCTGAAGACTCAAGTCCGCAGCTTGGGTGTGCTTCTGGACTCGGCTTTGAACCTGGAAGCTCAGGTTTCTGCTGTGTCCAGGAGCGCTTTTGCCCAGTTAAGACTGGTTCACCAGCTGCGCCCATTTTTAGAGATGTCTGACCTGACGAAGGTAACTCACACCTTAGTTACATCCCGGCTTGACTACTGCAACGCACTCTACGTGGGGCTGCCTTTGAAGACAGTTCAGAAGCTTAAATTGGTCCAACGTGCAGCAGTAAGAATTCTGACAGGGGCTGACATTCGTGCCCATACAACCCCCCTGTTGCAACAACTCCACTGGTTGCCGATTTACTTCCGGACTCAATTCAAGGTGCTGGTGTTGTCCTTTAAAGCCCTTCATGGCCTGGGCCCTGTCTATCTGTCCGATCGGTTGTCTTCCTATGAACCCCCCCATTCTCTCAGGTCCTCCGATAATTCGCTCCTTAGGATACCATCAACCTCACAACTTCATCTTTCAGGAACCAGAGATAGGGCGTTCTCTGTTATCGCCCCTAGACTCTGGAATTCCCTGCTAATAGAGGTCCGATCGACCTCCTTGCTTCCGGCATTCCGTCTCCAGGTCAAGACGTTCCTTTTCCGTCTCGCATTTAACCTGGACTGAGAAATAGGAAATCTCTTGACCATGAGAGATTATGGAGTAATTGTGTGTTTATTGTATTGTATACAGCCTTTTACTATTTTAATCTTATCTTATAAGTTGTATCTATGGTGTATGTCTTGTTTTTATAAGGTATTTTCGGTCTATGTTCTTTTATTATAGAGTTGTTCGCCGCTCTGAGCTTTCCAGGAAGATAGAGCGGCATAGAAATGTTTTAAATAAATAAATAAATAAATTAGTAGGGGCTGTTAAATGTCCAACAACATCTGAAGGAGCACAGGTGTCCCCTTCCTATTTGATGGAGTTCTGCAGCAGCCACAGCAGAAATAGCCTCGCTTCATCTAGAGCAGCCTTTCCCAACCAGTGTGCCTCCAGATGTTGTTGGACCACAACTCCCATCAGCCTCAGCCAGCATTGCAAATGGCTGAGGCTGATGGGAGTTGTGGTCCAACAACATCTGGAGGCACACCGGTTGGGAAAGGCTGATCTAGAGGAGTGGCCATGGTTCAGTGGCACAGCACATGCTTTATATGCAGAAAATCACAATTTTTGGTCTGTGTCCAATAAAAAGGATCAGATAGCTAACAATGAGAAAGACCTCTCTGCCCATGACCTTGGAGAGCTGCTGCCAGTTAGAGTAGAAAATACTGGAGCAGATGGACAAATAGTGTGAGCTATAAAACACAGTTTTCTACATTCCCAGAAGCCTGCTGCCTAGCAATTAGATCTGGGGAGCATCATAGGTTTTCAGCCCAAAGAGTGTAGACTTCTCATCCTTGGGCAGCTGTGGATCCTGACTCTCCTGAAGTGGCAGTGATGAATGCATTGGGCAGTGGCACAGGATGATATAAAAATGCCTGCTCCCCACTTCTTAGCTGTTAATACCCATTTCTGGGCTAGTATGTATCAAAAATTCATTTCCAGTATTAAAACAGTTATATTGCTTTATGAACATTCTCTCTTTGGAATCCAGCATATAATAAACTACTCCTATGTGACTCAGAAGAAGATTTACAGAATGGCTCATTCTGATTAAGAACATATCCCAGATTGCTTACAAACTGGGCTGAAAGCTAAGCTCTTCCTTTTACATTTCAAACATCTGGAGATTATTATTTTTAAAAGAAGAATCACATTTAAAGGGTATTTTAATTGCAGGATAATGTTAGCAATTAAGACACGGAAATTGGTACCTGGGAGATATCTTAACATGGGCAACAAATAAGGAAGAGAGGGGGAATGCCTTTTTCATTCTCTCTCTCACTGTGCCCATCCGTTGCAAGTCCATCACTTGGTGGGCAAGGAGACCCTGTAAAGTCCAGTACTGTTTCCAAAAGCTCTCTGGACAGGTTATCCTCCATCATTTACTGATGAAAACAGGCACATGGCCATCACAATATTATTCTCATGCCATGAGAATATTCTCATGCCTAATGTCTGTCAGGGCTGGATCATGGGCAGCAGTTTGAAATGCAGCGGGAATAAGGAGTGAGAAGTCAAGATCAAAGAGAAAGTTTTCACCAAAGGACAAATCAGGAGGCAGGGTCAAGAAGCAAGCCAGAAGGCAGGACTGAAGGCCTTTCTGTTCCATAAGTGCTTGAAGCTCACAGTAGGTAGGAAGTAGGTAGTATCCAGTGAAGACAAGTCACAATAGGCAAGGTCAGATCAAGCAGGTAAAGTGCAGTCAAGGTCAGCAAAGACAAGGCACAGCAGGCAAGGGCAGATTGTAGCAGGGAAAGCCCAGACAGTAGCTCTCTTATGCAAATGACAGGGGGAAAACAGTACCTTGGATAGCTCCAAGTGAGCCCAACAGGCTGCTGCTTACTTGCTCTACTACTGAAATACTTATAGGAAGATGTTGTCCCAGCAGAGAGCTGATGTTAATAGGAGCCTTATGTAGGGTGACATGACATGTAGTGTAGTTGGCTTCACTACTTTAGAGGGAGTGGCTGGATTGTTAAAAGCAAGGATGTTATAGCCTTTGAATTCTGCAAGGCTAGGGAGATGGTGGTACTACAGGAGACTGATCCTTCATGCTCAAGGATGGTGGTAGGGCTGTGCCTTCTATCCTGGAAGGCCCCAAATATATTACTGACAGTTCTCCCTCCTTGGAAGTGCCCTGAGTCTCATCTTAATCAGAGTCCTCTGTCATGCATTGTCTAGTCCCAGGGTTGGGGGAGGCATGACACATAGTATGCCACAGCTGGAGAACAACCCAAAAGTCATGACTAAAGAACAGCTGAGGATACAGTGATAAACCAGAGCTCAGGAAGACCTTGCTCAGGAAAGACTCAACTATAATAGGAAGACTTCTTATACCCCTTCCTGTCCAGTTCAGCAATCCACCACATGGGGCAGCTGTATACAGATCCATCAGCTCTTGACAGTAGTTCTGCTCAGGCAATATGCCTGAACAGGAAACTTCCTGATGTGTAGGAGACACATAACCATGCGCAACACTCCACCTCCAATATCCATGGCCCAGCCCACTCTATCCTTAACTTTTGTCCTGTTGAGCAAGATGGCCTGATGGGAACTTGAATGAAGGCTTCTGAGATTTGATGGGAGACCTTTATTCCTCTCACAGAGCTACAATTTGCAGAGTTCCCTGGGAGGGAAGATTGATTGTTAAACAACTCTGGGAAATAGCATACAAGAATGCATTATATTAGGGGGAATTGTTTACAAAAATGTGTATGTTAGGCAAAACTGCACACAAAAACGTGTTCATAGGAAGAAATTAGCAGTAAAATGCTGAATAATTTTCATGAGGATTTTGTTTGGTTTAAATGAAATAAGAACAGTTTGTAGTCCTATTTCTTAGCAAAGTATATATGCAACAGCAGAACTGAGAATAACCAGTCCCACTTTCCTCTCTCATGCACGCTAGTTAATTTGAAGTAAACAACACAGTCTTCTTAAGTAAAAAATATAAAGAAGGTTTACTCACAACCTTTAGATAGGAAAAGTAGAAGTCTTAGTCCATGATAAAAGTTAATTTGGAAGAGAAGCATGTGTATGCTTCTCACTCCCTCAAGATTATTGGAGAACATGCACAAAGGATCAATATCCCTTAAGAAAGAAGAAGGTAAATAACCCCACCATTTAGGAAGTTACATCATGGTAAAGAAGCATAGAGATGTCCTCCAATTCTAGCTAGAGGGGGCATCTCCCTACCAAAGGGGGTGGCATGCAAGCTTGCTTGGACCCAACAGATTTTTCAAATAAAAATCACAAACTGCTGCAGAAATGTGAAAAACTGAAGACTGGAAAAATGAGAAACTGAGAGAACCAAAAGTGACAAATTCTCCCATCCTTATTCACCATATTGGCTGGTAGGGGTGGGAAGTTATCTGGTAATTAAGGTTTGGTGACAACCTTAGGCACCTTTAAGGGTAAATGATGTTGTCCCAAGACTTGCCTTCAGGGCTGTGGGTCCTGCTGGCAAGGTAAGGATCACCTTTGAGACCAACTTGTACCACCTGCTTGGAGTTGTTGAGCCCTGGAAGGGGGTGAAGTAGTAAAGGCCTCCCTACTCACCTGGAAAGGTGGGGCTTAAAGGAAGAAATAGATGAAATGCTACCTCTTACTCTTGGCAGGGTTGTCTCTTTTAGTTTGCTATATGCAGTTAGTATCCCTCACCTTGTCCCCTTCTGTAGACGGGTTGTGCTCAAGTAATAAACATGGCACAGTTGATCCATCCTTTATGCCTTACCTACTTATTTTGCCACGTGGTCACAAACCTGAATTGACACATTTGGGCATCCCTAGTGGAAACAATGCTTGAACAAGGGCACAAGTGATAAACCATATCTTAGTGTCACTGTTGTATCAAATAATTGCTCTCCAAAGGTATTTTCTTGGGGTGTGGGTGGAGAGAGGGAGCAAGCAACTGACAATGGAACTGCAGGGAAGTTTCCCAACATATTCTTTATCAAACTTCCCAATTTCTTTCCTCTTCCAACAAATAGAAGTGATGCTGTCCCTTGCTCTCCTTAAAGCGAGAAATTATGCAATACTATACAGACTCAACTCAATAGAATACCACAGAGATATATAAAAGAGCCCTCTGAGCTCAATCAGAATAAGAAGCACTTTTACTGAGTAAGAAAAACAGGTGTCAAAGAGTCTATTGTTAAACAATCAATCCTGGCTGACACTTATCTTCACCTAATTCCAGATTTATCTGCAGGGTATTCTTACTATAATAAATGTCATACTTTTTCTTGGAACTACAGATTGAGGAGACTCCAGGGATGCTGGGCACTGCACCTAAAGAACTCTGGTAACCTTTCCTTGCTCCCCAAGTGAAGAACATAGAAGGGAGGAGGACAAAGAGACCCGCCCAAGTCACAATTCTGAACAACATCAAAAATAATGTCTACTTTTTAAAGCATTCTCTGGCAGCCATCTGTGATAGTATAAAGCAGTGACTCCCAAACTCCCGACACACACACACACACACACACACAGACTACTTGAAAATTACTAAGGCTCTTAGCGGACAATTCAATGATTTTTCTCCCTGTTGTAGCAATAGTAATTCCATAGAATTCAATTTTTTAATACAGTAAATTACAATATAAGAAATAAAAGAAGCAATACATATGCAATTAAAAATCAATGCGAATATTTAATGGATGGATATCCCATCTCCCATCTTCAACCACAGACACACCATGGGCCATCTGAATGAAACTGGTGGCCCATGGACCACAGTTTGGAAACCCCTGATACAGAGCAGTTGCTGTTTTCTCATCAATTACAACTCTTGTCTATTTTAAATTTCACTGGAGGGTGGTGGAAATAGTTGATTTGAAGAGTGGGGTTGGGAAGTTGTTGGCTGATTTGTTATTCATGAGGAAAGACAATTCCCCACCCCAAATGTCTGATTTTTTTCCCTCTTGCATGATTTGCTTTTATGAAGATCACATTTACATGATGCATGTCCTGCCCCTGGGAATTATATTGTGCCCACATAGGGGCAAAATAGGTACATAAGAACACAGTACTTTCAATTTAGATTGCAAATGGAAGACTCTTTAGAGAGGCAAGAGAACTTGCCTCAAAAAACACATCTGCAAGTATAAGTTTGGTAGATTCAAATTCAGACCCAGGTATTATCTAACTTTAACACCATCCCTAGTAAGGCTCCAGACATGTTTACACATAAACCAATACCATATGTGCCAGAGGCTGCCGCCATTTAGTGTAAATGCATATCTATACTTGGACCCTTTTTTAAAAAAAGCCAACCCTAATATGTGACTGATTAATTAATTCAGGTTATATAGATAGCTTATTTAGCATCTCTTCTAGGGCTGGTTCACACATTGCAAGTTCATTGCTTGGGAACTGAAGCATCAGTTTATGAATCTATCAGTAGGGGTGCTTAATTCTCCTTGTATGAATTTATCCATGGACTTTGTAGTTTTGAATTGCCCACTCTTGTATTCTGAAGTGGAACTGAGACCATTTAAAAAAAAAAAAGCTACCATGGTACGGCTGGGCCTCCAGATCTCACATCTCACCTTGACAAGTTGGTTCCCAGCACTGGATCAGTGGCAAAGCTGATATTGGCCCTTGATGGACTACGTGGTGTAACAGTTGACCCTGAGGCATCCCTTTTTTTTACATCATCAGCCCTGAGGCAGTAGGCTTTGAAGTCAATGAGTCCTCAAGGGATGTATTTTCTTCCCAGGCCCCTCAATCTGGTAAGCCCAAGCCCAGAAGGGATGGGTTCCGCTGAGCCCCTCTTCTCTGTTCCACCAGAGCTTGGAAAAGTTACTTTTTTGAACTACAACTCCCATCAGTCACAGCCAGCATGGCCACTGGATTGGGCTGATGGGAGTTGTAGTTCAAAAAAGTAACTTTTCCAAGCTCTGTGTTCCACACTCTGAAGATGCCTACCATTGAGATGAAGTTCCACCTTCCCTACATTCCTCACTGAACCTTCCCAATGCAACCTATTAGCACTACTTTATTTTTACTTGGCAACTCCTCAGTAGGGATGGAGGAGATAGGTCACTGGTTATTTCCTGCTCAAGCCAGTGGCGGCTAATGCCCATTGGAATTAGTAAGGTGGAAGGCAGGGAGGCCCAAAGTAGGTGGAGCCATCTCTGGAGGGCTCAAAGTTCCCCACACTTGGATTAGACCCACTGAAATGAATAAACCTTAGTAAGCCATGCCTATTAACTTCAACGGGTCTACTATGAGTAGGAATAGCATTGGCAATAACCCCAAGTCTCCCCTGCCACATGCCGAGAAAAAAGGAGAAGTAAAGTATTCCCATTTAGTTTGCAATAGAAAAATGATTCCATTCATGGTCTCTCTTCTCTCGTTTCAGGGAAAGCTTGAAATTGATTTTGCTTAAAGTGAGGCACCTCCTGCCTGTGCAATTGCCAGACCAGCTGTCCATATGCCGTGTCTTTTTCTTTTTCCTACCTCTGTTTGTTTCCGATCTACCAAGAGCATGCATTACTCTCCGAGGGGCCATTTGCTGTGCTTGACTAGAACAGTGGCAGACCGGCAGTGTGTTTTTAGCGCACGCTTAAAAGGCAGAGGGAAAACACATTGTACAAGGCAATATAAGGCATCAAAGTGAACACCGAGAACAGAAGTTAAATGGAAGCCTAGTTATATTGAGTTAATGGATCCTCTAATTCATTCCAACATTGGAAGTGCTTATGTGACTAAGAACAGCGGAGAGGTCAAAAAGAAGTTACTTGAGATGAGTGTGTTCCCCCCATTCCATCCCATTATCATTCTGGAGGTTCATGCTATCCTGGGTTCTGCTTGTCCTAAATTCAACTCTGACAATTTATTTATCTATTTAACAAAAAATGTATCCTGGTTAATTGAAAAAAAAAATGAAAGCTCTAAGAGATTTAGAAACATGTGCACATCCCAGTCTGGGGGTGGAGCCAGCGAGAATCTTGAAGCATGAAAGTATCTGCAGTTTACCATGGATTTTGGGTGTTGCATATTATATTTATTTATTTATTTAATTTGTCGGTTGCTTTTCTTCACAAAAGTGAACCCAAAGCGACACAATCAATAAGTGTGCAGCGATAAAAACACACTGCAAAAAGAAGCAATCCTGGTATGATTTTGTGTGAGTGTGTGTGCATTAGACCCATCCACACAATCCACCAAGTGTTCAGGTGAGGTGGCATCCACACCTGGAGATGGGTGCTACACACTGGCATTGGTATGTGGATATGCATCATGTTGACAGATGCTGGAACCAGTGAGAATATAAAAGCTTTGGCATACACCCACCCTCCCGCTAGTCCCTAGTCCATCCAGACACCGTCTCTGATCCACTGGAATGCTTAGGCCTCCATCTGCAGTATTCAGTTAAAGCAGTATCATACCACTTCAGAAAGTCATGGCTTTCCTCAAAGAATCCTGGGAGCTGTAATTTGTTAATGGTGCTGGGAGTCGTTAGGAGACTCCTATTTCCCTTGCAGAGATACAATTCCGAGTTTCCTGAGAAGAGGGGTTGATAGTCAAACTACTCTGGGAAATGTAGTTCTGTAAGGGGAATAGGGGTCTCCTAACAACTCTCTGCACTACAGATGGGAAGGTTTGTCAAGTTCAGTTCTCTCATTTTCTCATTTTCCCAGTCTTAAATTCAGTTCTCCAAATTTCTGCAGTCATTTGTGATTTTTTTTTAAAATCCTCATGAAAACCCTCCAGCTTTTTAGTGTGAAATTCTCCTAATAAACACATTTTGGTAGGCAGTGTTGACTAATGCACACATTTGTGCATTCCATTTCTGGTCAGATAATGCATTTTTGCAAGTTCGTTTAACTCATCTATTCATTTTATGCAATGGGAAAAACCACAAGGTGGAATCCTCCCTTCCCCCTGCACAACTTTTAAAGATGTGGAAGACCTCTTGGTTGCCAGGCCTGGCCTCCAAGAGGTCTTCTGTATCTTTCAAAATTGTGCAGGGGGAAGGGAGAATTCCACCTTGTGGTTTTTCCCATTACCATGTTGCAAGAACACCTGCACTTGGCTGACTTTCTCTTCTCCTGAAGATACAGGATCAGTCTCAGGCCATGAACCTGGCAACCCTAGATATGTATTCTAAGTAAGGAAACAATAAAGTAAGGACTCCCTTTGGCATTCAGACCATCCAGGAAGAGACCACTTGCCAATATCTCTCAGTGCAATTGTCCGTGGGAGTCCAGGAGTTTCTCAGTCAGCTCATTTCTCCATTTTCTCAGTCCAATGTGGGCAAGCCTCAGCACCCCTAGGTCTTCCCCACTGAGGGGGATGCAACCCAGTTGGTAAATTATGGAAAGGTGTAAGACTCATTTCAAGTACACACAAAGGGGAAAAAACATGGAAGGGATCATGAATCTATGGTAATCTGTAAGGCTCTTTGAAAGTACAAGAAAAGGGAGGAAAAATGGGGCAGGTCTAACAATTGATGGATCGATGCAACTTTTTTTTTAGAACAGAACAAGGGGGAAACTCATCCTATTTCTAAACTTTACTAACATCAGGGCTTCTCTGTGCATAGCCCCCCTGATCTGATCTGGGCCCCAATCCAGCACTTCAGATTGGCCTCGATCTGACCTGTCTGGTAAGCAGAGGATTCAATCCTGTTCGGTGCTTCTCCCTGCAGGGAAGTCTTGGCAAAGCAGACCATGCTGAGGCTGCCTGCCTCTCATTCTTCTCTCCAGCCACCTAATCACCCCACTTTTTGTCAGCCCTGATCGCTCTGGGTGGGCCAACCCAACCTGCAATGATCCAGGGCCATCTCAACCTGATCTAGCTAAGGCCCAGATTTCCCTGAATCACAAATTGCAGCTTCCCCTTCCCCTGTAAATTGTTCCCAGAATCTAGGCAAGAAATTACTATGTATTTCCTTCCTCTGGATTTCCAGAAGCTGACAAACATTTGCCTTATATCACATAAGGACATTTATTTATTCCATGCCAGTTAGAGAGGGAAAAGGCATCAAATTCTCCCACCTATCCATCAGGGCTGAACTGAAAAGAGGCCACAGCCATTTGGAAAATCAGACCTTTTGGGTTAATATCGGATGAGAACACTGATCATCTCACTGGTGCAGAAGGGTTGTATAAGAACAAAGGTCTAAAGGGGGAAAAAACCCTCAGAAATCTGTGTGCCAGCTTGATGGTTTTCTCCATTATCTTCTTACTGCAGGAACTCCATTTATTCCTCATGTATACATTTTTGTGGTTCTTTTAAACAGGAGAGCCACATTAATCATTTAGCCCAGCACTGCTTAATGACTCTATTTAGGAGTCTAATTAATACCTGTACATACTGAAATCAGGTTTAAAGTACTGTAAAATAAAGCTGAGCTTCTTGTGTAGGTACAAATTAAAGTCACCTGAGCTAAGCCTTTGTGCAAGAGGTCACTCAAGAAACAGCAATGTATTCATCTTTCTAAAAGGTCTCCCAGCATCTCAAATCTTCTTCAGAAATTTCTTTTGTGCTTAAATCTGCCACCCACTCTCGCCTGCTTGCTGAGCCATTTTGTATTCAGAAATAACTTAGCTCAGCTAAAGCACATTGGCAGCATTCTGAGATATTCAGCATGCTTCAGGGGGCAGGTTTTTTCCTCCCTTTGTATAAATTGACCAATCTGTCAGGGGTCACCTACTTGTGGTTTTCAATGTATTTTTTCATTGGCTGCCAGTAATAATGCAAGAACTGTTGTCAAACAAAGAACCATGGAACCAGATGTGATATTCCATGTTAGCCCTACTCAGAGTAGACCCGTTTAAAGTTAGCAGACAGGACTAATATTCATTAATTTCAATGAGTCTATTCTGAATAGGACTTAGTTGAGTACAGCCTTAGCTTTATTCTCCTCGTAGCCCAACTACGCCCCTATCTGGACAGTGACGATCTCGCCTCAGTTGTTCACGCTCTGGTAACTTCTAGATTGGACTACTGTAATGCGCTCTACGTAGGGCTGCCCTTGAAGACTGTTTGGAAACTCCAGCTAGTGCAAAATGCGGCAGCCAGGCTGTTGACGAGGACCTATCGGTCTGCGCATATAACACCTGTCCTGGCCCGCTTGCACTGGCTACCCATCTAGATTCAAGGTGCTGGTTTTGACCTATAAAGCCTTATATGGTGTGGGACTGCAATACCTTGTGGAACGCCTCTCCCGCTATGAACCTACCCGTTCACTTCATTCAGTATCTAAGGCCCTCCTCCAGGTACCAACTCATCAGGAAGCCCAGAGGACTGTTGTTAGATCTAGGGCCTTTTCTGTGTTGGCCCCCGAACTCTGGAACAGCTTACCTGAGGAGATACGCCTGGCGCCTACGGTACTTTCTTTTAGACGCCAGGTTAAGACCTGGCTATACTCCCAGGCATTTTAATGTTTAATGTTTTACGTTTAACTTTGTTAGTTAACTTGCTGCTCTGTGTCTTTGATTTTATTATATCATTGTATTTTAATCCAGTTTTGTACACCGCCCAGAGAGCTACTAGCTATGGGCGGTCTAAAAATGAAACAAAATAAATAAATAAATAAATAAATAAATAAATAAATAAATAAATAAAAAATAAATATTTATGGCAGGTTTGGGAACCTTTTTCAGACTGAGGCCAGATTCTCTTATAGGCACTCTTCCAGGGGCTGCATGCTAGTGATGGTCAGAGCCAAATGCAAGAGTGGGCAGGGCAAGAAACAAAAATTGGGTAGAACAACAGATGTCACTCTTACCTTCAAAGAGTAGCAAGCAGCAAGGTGGCACTCAGCTGACCTCCTGACAGCTGAGCCTGCTTACCAGGCAAAAGAGGGAGAGGGGTGGGGATGTTGGTACAGTGTGGTGCAAAGAAACCAGCAGGAGCACCAGATTGGCTCTGCCAGTGCTTTTTTCATTGCACCAAACTTCCTACCGCCTCGCCACTCCCCCTCTCCTCCCAGTAAGCAGCAGTGACTCAGCTGTTGAAAGGTCAGGTGAGAGGCAGCCCACAGTCTGCCACTGCCTTTGTACAGTAGGCTACATTCCAGCAGCCATGCACAAGTTTTGACACATCTGCAAACTTCTCTCCATTCAGGCAAGCAAGAGGCATGATTGTTGTTCAAGGACACGTTGGAGGCAGACAAAAGCACACAAAGGAGGGGTGTGGCCTGGAGAGAATCCCAAGGGCCAGAAAAACAGGTTTGAGGACTCAATTTGGCCCCTGAACATGAACTTCCTGACTCCTGGCTTATGAGGATCAAATAGCAAGTGCTCAGATATTTAATATAAGAACATAAGAAGAGCCCTTTTGGATCATAACAAAGGTCTATCTAGTCCAGCATCTTTCTCTCATATTGGCCAGATAGGTGCTCCTGGGAAGCCCACAAGCAGGATCTGAGTACAATAGGCTTCTCCCCATCTGTGCTACTCAGTAACTGGTATTCAGAGGCGTACTACCTCCAGCACAGGATATCATGACCAGTAGCCATTGATAGCCTTATTCTCCATTAAATAGACGTAGAAGGCAACTTTGGATGTGATTCCTTGCAAGAGGTGCTGTAGGCCATCTAGGCCAACTCTCTTCGCAGGGAAGGAGGTCCAGAACTAGGGCATTTCCAATTCTAACATCTCTGCTTGAAGACCTTCATTGAAAGAAACATTCCGCCCTCCCCAGGTATTTGGTTCCAGTGGTGGCCGGTGCCCATTGGGAGTGGCTGGGCAGAAGACAGGGAGACCAAAGAGTAGGTGGAGCCTGAACCAACGACAGTTAGAGCCAACTAATTATAGTTTTGTTCCCATCCTCTTTCCCCCTGTGTTACAAGAGCAACACTGGAATTAAGGAGGAGGAAACTGACGGGCAGTGCCACAAACATGGATTACTTGGGAGTAAAAAAAAAGGTAGGCAGGTAAGGGCTGGTTGAGAGCACACTGAGGTTGGTGGGGTGGTGTTCCACTTGTCCTAACTGAGTAGCATCCACTGGTTGCTTCCATTTACGAATGGTTCTTACCATCACGTAGTTTCTCCTAAAGTTCAACCATCTAGTAACTTAAGTCTGTAGATCTAGCCCTGCCATCTGGCTCAGCAGAGGAAAAAAGTCTTTGATCTTTTCTATGTGACAGTTCTTCAAGTAGGGATGGAAAGATCTGTCAGTTTTGGTTCTCTCCATTTCTCATTTTTCCAGTCTTAAATTCAGTTCTCCACATTTCTGAAGCAATTTACGGGTTTGTTTTTCTTTAAAACAAAAAAAATCCTCACATTTTTTCAGCCTTTTGGTGCAAATTTCTCCTAATGAACACATTTGTGTCTGCAATTTTGATGAATGTACACATTGTTGCAAGCAAAGCAATGCATTTGTGTATGATATCTTCATGAATATATTAATGTTTTGTCCACACTTTCCCCTAATATATGCATTTTCGTAAACTTTGGTTGGAGAACTGCATCAGAAAATTCAGATATATGTGGATTTTGAAGGATGACAGTGTTTTGGTTCTCATATTGTTGCAGAAAATGCCAATTTGATCGATTCAGGTTTAAATGCAAACTGAATCAAATGTCTCCCCTATCCTTACCTCAAAGCTTTTGAAGAGTGCTATCTTGTCCCCTCTCAGTTTTCTCTTCTCAGGCTAAACTTTGCTGCAACCTTTCCTCATATGACTTCCATGCCGCTGACAACCTTCCCTGCTTTCCTTTGATTCTATTCCAATTTGTCCAGATCTTTCTCAACATGAGGACCAAAAACTGGACACAATACTCCTGATGAAGGCTTTCCACATTCGTAATCCATCATAGCATCTCTAAACCCATTCCTACGTACAAATTCCTGAGGTTGAAAAAGAAAATTGATAACATGGAAATGAAACCACAACCAGATATGCTCAGGATTTACAGTAATAGGCTCTATTGCATTTACAGCTAATTATGTATTTTGATTAATGCACATCATTTTAGAATAATTTCTTAGGGATGCTTATTTTTTTAAAAAAATAATAGGTATTAAAAAGTGAAGGGAAAAGCAAACTGAATTTTGCTACAATTTATTCAATGCTAGCTCTGAATATTAACATAATTGTACAGTAGGCAGTCTATTAGCCTGACCCTCGACATTATTATTCTTTCAAAAGAGGATGCATTTAATGATACTTGAAAATATTAGACCTGGTATCAGCTATTTATTAAGAATTTCATAGAGGAAAAGAGAGGGAAATTGTGGGAACTTTACATGTCCTAGAGAAGATGAGATTACAAAATCAAATTCAGAAGAGGCATCGCAGAATAATCCTCTAGGATGCAGGGCAGGCAGTGGATTGACCATAAACCAAACACAGGTTACTTTTATCCAACCCTTTGATCTGTTTCTTATATAGAAATCTCCATTTCATTGACAAATCTACACTTTAATTATTCCATCTCTGTGTTTAGGCATCTGGGTTTACATTTTATTTCCATTTAAATCTTCACATTCACTGAATATTGAATGTTCATAATCTGTATTTGCAGGAAGAATAGATCAGTGGTTCCCAAACTTCCCCCCCCCCCACAGACTATTTGAACATTGCTGAGGGTCTTGGTAGACCGCTTAATGGTTTTTCTGCCTATTGTAGCTATAGTAATTCCATAAAATACAAGAAATGCAAGAAGCAACAAAATTACATTTAAAAATCAATATTATACAGCCACAAAAGTGGCTCTTTACTATAGCCAGCATGGATTTTTTGCATTCCTCATTGCTAAATTGAAAATTAGCCCCATGCCATTCTGATGCTGCCCATAAGATCATTTCAAAACAAAACCTTACAAAATTTATAGTCCTGAACTCAGAAACGCTTGCTTAAGAACTCTGTAACTTCTCATGGTGATACACAAAACAGTGATAGAGAACTGAGAGTTTGAAGAGTAAAAAAAGAGGGGGAAACAGATCCCTTTTGGACTTTTTTCTGTCAGAGTTCTCATAATTTGTTGAAATCACCCATGTTCACAGAGTACCTGTAATCCTAAAAGTTTAAAAGTTTAAAAATAATTAATTTAAGAAATGTAGCATTGAACTCAGTGATAATGTCTGGCATGCTCAGTAAGAACCAACTGTCAGTGTTCTAAAAGCCAGACTCACAGCTGCTTGACCTTTATTTTACTTTAGATATTCATGGCTTCCCCAAAGACTCAGAAGACAGCCCCAAATACAGCTTTTAGTTATATATTTTATGTATTTCTTTTTTTTCCCTTGTGGATTGTTCTAGCATGGTCTGAGTGAGATCCAGCTGCTCAGTCCCACTCCCTTGCATCAGAGGTCCTGAGCTACATATTTCTCTTACTGATGCTACATTTGAATGCTACCTTTTGTCGCACTATTGTGAGAATTTTTTGTAGCCACTTGGAGAGCCTTTCAAAGCTATGAAACAGGGCAGAGCTAAATAAATAAATAGTTATGATTTAATGTATTGCTGTTTTAACATTTTCCAAAAACCACCCTAGAATTTGATAATGAAAGCTAGAATATAAATATTTCAAATAAACAAATCACCTCCCACTCAAATAAATAAATATGCTTCCAAATGACATCACCATGATCAGAATTCCTTAATCCATCTTCGCCATTGCACTGTGACACATAAAAAGTGCTATGCATTTAAATGATTCCAAGTGAACCTGCCATCATGTGTCTCTTACAGAGCAATCCAATGTGTAGGAGGCTGGCAGGAGGGAGGGACGCTGGTGGAGTCAGAGTTGACAGAAGGGGCTGACACATTCAACTGCCACTTGGAGGCTCTTAGAGGGGAGATGCTGGCTGTGCCTGTAGGGCACGGCAGAATGAAACAAAATGCCTGTTTCCTTCAGCTACCCCTTTCCCCAGTGTATTGGCTGACAGGACGGAAGGCCGCTGGAGGGAACCAAAGGGGAGTTAGATATTGTGTAAGTCCCCCCTCAGTCCCTCCCCCAACACTCCCATAGAATGCCCTTTTTGCAGGCCTTCTACTGGCTCCCCTTGGGTTGGGTTTCTCTGGTGGACTGGGTTTCTCTGGCTGAGCCATGAGGATCTTATGCTGGCATAGCCCAGCTGAATTGGGACCCAGCTGGTGCAGCTAGAGATCCGCCATATTCAACTCCCCTCAGCCCGGCATTAACAGCACTTGGATTGTGCCATAAATTAACTGCTGTTTCTCTGTAGTATATAGTTTATACTTTATTGTGTTTGTTACACAGCACAAATGCTGGTTATGACGCCTGATCTCTCTCTCTCTGTCTGTCTGTGTGATCACCAGCAAATATATTTCAACATGACTTCTTCAAATAAGCTTGCAATCTACTATTTATCCCAAAAAATGGTTCCATATTTATAGAACTTGTGAGCTACTTAAAAAAAATAACCACTTTAATAAATGACTAGGTCAGTATGTTACAATAAAATACTGTTAATATCCAACACACACAATATATCATTTTCTTATAGCCTTCTAATGTGTTGTTTCATTTTGAACATGAATTCTCAGCTTGCTGACAGACCTGGAGGGCCCTGTCAGTGGCAGGCCTTTGCAGCCACATCAGGGAAAGTCCTGGCGTGGCTTTGAATCCCCTCCCCTAGCATGGCCACACCTGCTGCATCACGGTGGGGCGGGGCAGGATGGCTATTTAAACCCTGCTCCACCCCATCTTGACCTCTTTCTGACCTTGTGCAGTTCTCATCCACTCTCCCTCAGGGCAGTACAAGTTTTACTGGTTGCCTTTTGGGGCCAGGTAGGAATTTTTAGCTCATTGGCCTTTGTTTGATGACAAGTTCTTTGTCTCCCCTGTTCTTCCAATTCGGCTGTTAGGTTTTTCTAATTTGGCTAATTTGCTTAATTTGATCTGGCTGTTTGGTTGTCCTTGCCAAGTAGTTAATACTTTAAATCGGTTCATTTGGTCATGTTGATGGATATGTGTGGGAATTTCACAGGGGCTAGGACTTGGAGAGCACCCTTAGGCACCCTTTAAGGTGAAATATGAGATCTGAGGTTTGCCTTTCGGGTTGGTGAGGCCTGTTGGCAGGGCAAGGTTCACATCTGAGGCTAATTTGTAACACCCACTCAGAGTTGTGAGACCTTGGGAGGGGCAGAGCAGGAAGGCCTCCCTAACCACCCTGTGGGGTTGGGCTGGGTGAAGGGGACTGGGCTTGGACCACCCCCTTTTCCATGGCAGGGTGTCCTCGCCCGATTGGTTAAGTCCTGCACTTTATCTCTGCAGATCAGTTTATATAATCAATCACTTAAATGGCTTTATCTAAATAAATGTGGCCCTTGCATTACCCACACTTCACCTTGTCTCACCTCTTCATTTCCCGACTACGGCTGCAATATGTAGCTGTAGGACTGGGCCTCTCAAGACAACACCACTTTCCATTCAAGGATCTTATAGTAAGATTAATACTTCATCACTGATGCTCTGGATGCTTCCAGGACAGAGGAAAGCTGAGGTTCCCGCAGTGCAAGCTTTTGCATATTTAGAAGAAGAAAAAATTGATTGTGCTTGCATGTTAACGAGAACCTTCCTAATTCACATTCCCAAGTTAACATGTGAACCAAAACACAACTATCTTTCAAAATCCGCACATCTCTTCACAACTATGTTTCAAAATGTGCAATTTTGTGATACAATTCTCCACCCAATGTGTACAAAAATGTATCTATCTGGGGAAAGTGTGCATACAGTAATGAAATAACATACAAAATGCATTACATTAGGGGGAAATGTGTCTATTAGTCAAAACTGCATATAAAAATGTATTTATTAGAAAAAATTCACATTAAAATGCTGATGAATTTTCTGGAGGATTAAAGGGAAACAGAAATGTGCAGAACTGAATTTAAGACAGGAGAGAAACTGGAATTGAGAGGTTTGTCAATCCTTACTCAGAAGTAGTGATGCTGCTGAAATTTGAAAATAGACGGTTCATAAGTCCAATGTAGCAAGGTTATAAATCCTGAATGTATAATAAACCCTGACTTCATTCCAATGAAATTTAATATTTTTGTAATTCAAACCAAGATTGATTTGGAGAGGTTTTTTTAAAAATGTTCTGCACCTGCATGATCTGCAGTGCGTGACCCAGCAGTCAAACACTGCCATTTTTGAGCAAGCTCAGATATTGATTGCTGTAATCCTTTTCCATCCTGAATGAAATAAAAACGTGAAAATGAAATGAAAATGCATACAAAATGATCTACTTTAACCCTTCAGCTACTTTTCCCCAGAGGAAGCAGCCAGTTGAACAGTTTGGATCTGAAGCCATAAATCACATTTGAAAGAACAGCTGTATAGATTTGCACCTACCCCTCGGTTAATGTTTCTTTCTCACTTGTGGTTGGGTGTTAATTTCTGATTCTGTTGTTTTATTTATTGCATTTATACCCCACTATTTTCCAAGGGGCTGAAGGTGGTGTACATGGTTCTCTCCTCCTCATTTCATCCCCACAGGAATCCTGTGAGGCAGGTTAGGCTGAGAGGCAGTGACTGGCCCAAGGTTACCCATGAGTTTCATGGATGAGGGGGGGGATTCAAATCCTGGTCTCCCAGGTCCTAGTCCAACACTCTAACCACAACACCACCACTGGTGACTCAAGATACTCAACTTGTGGCTGACATTTCTCTAGAGTATCAGACAGCAGTAAGTAAAAAGTAATTAAAATATTTAGAAAGTAGTCTTGTATTCATAGAGTCGGGAAACAATGTTTATTTACTTAATAAAAATATTTATAAACTGCCTCTCTTATAAAATATTAGGGCAGTATACAACAAACTTTACAAAAAGTGTAAAACTATACAGAATAATCATTAAAATGACAGGCTCTTCTTTAAAAAGTTTAAACCACTGAATAGGCCTTTCAACAGGTCTACACGTGACTTGTTCCCAATATGTACTTGGGTTGTGTCCAAGAACAAGCCATTGAAGATGCTATGAAGTCTCGTAATAACTAAAAACTTGCAGTCAAATTTCTGCTACAAATTTATAGTTATGAATTTATATTTGTAACTTGGTGAACACTTTACAAATTAGGATGGGGTAAATTCACTCAGGAGTAATCCGTGCTGTATTAAATGCTACTTAGTCTCAGAAAAATGTGCATAGGACTGCAGTTGTACAATTCTACCCCTATACATGTCCACTCAGAAGAAAGTCCCATTGAGTTCAGTGGGATTTAATCCCAGTTAAGTTAGTATAGGGTTGCAGCTTTAGGCTACAATCCTAAAATGGTGAGGAATCCAGAGATGGTTCAGTGACTATATCCAGTACTCTGCCAACAAGGCAGACATGAGGGTGAAGGAATGATCTTTTGTTTCTCTGTTCCTTTCCATGTTCTACTTTTTTCTTTTCCCCTTTCCCATTGGAAAAAGGAGGGAGAGATTCAGACATGTTCCTGAGCATCTTGTTTAAGGTCATGTCAGGGGACCACAGCAGCTTTGGATCCAGTCCATCCTGAACAGGCCTCCAGACTGCCCTCATTTCCCCTTTTGACCCTACCATTGTCAGAGGTCTGAAGTCGGTTGGGCCAATGTGTCAGAGGATCTGGCGACAGAGGGAAGAAGGATCCAGTCTATCCTATGGCCCTGTGCACATCAGGTAGCAGCCTCAGAATGCTCCTCTTATCTCTTCCGGTTCTCAAGCAAAGATATTGCCTGAATGGCAAGCTGAATATTGCATCTCAGCTGTAACGGTCCTTCTCTTCCCGGCACTTATTTCATTTATATAGAACATGATCCAGCCCAACAGTAAGACATTCAACAATCCCAACGGAAGTGAGTTAAATGCATACTTAACATTTACATTAAAATCAATGGGATTTAAAATGTTTAACTGTGAGTATATTGTCAATTTATTTAGAAGTTTTACCATCCCCCTCTGATTGTTCAAGGCAGCTCAGAAATGTTGCTAAAAACCATAATTATAATTAAAAAACAAAGCAAACCCCTAACTGCCTTATCTCATTCACATGGAGGACCAAACGTGAAAGACTAAATCAAGTTATGAGCTCTTTTATACACATATCAATTCTTGGGTATTTTTATGCCTCCTGTTTTTTTTGCAATTGATATCACTGCTTTAAATCTCTTTCCTATTTTAATAATAATAATAATAATAATAATAATAATAATAATAATAATAATAATAATAATAATAATAATAATAATTTAGTTTGTGGGTCGCCTATCTGGCCAATGGCCACTCTAGGCGACGTACAATTTAACAACAATACATTACATCATAATAAAATACATCATAAAATACAATATAACAATAAAACAATAAAACAGCTCCAGTACAGAGTAGTAGGCTATTCGTCGTAAAAATTTAACCCTCCCCGTAAGTCCCAAAGGCCTGTCTGAAGAGCCAGGTCTTCAAAGCTTGGCGGAATACATTCAGGGAAGGGGCATGTCGAAGGTCATACGGGAGGGAGTTCCAGAGAGTGGGGGCCGCCACTGAAAATGCCCTCTCTCTTGTCCCCGCCAACCTAGCTGTTTTAGTTGGCGAGATTGAGAGAAGGTCCTGTGTGGCTGATCTTGTTGGGCGGCATGGTTGGTGGCGCTGGAGGTGCTCTATCAGATAAACTGGGCCGAGACCGTATAGGGATTTAAAGGTTAATACCAACACCTTGAATTGGGCCCGGAAAATAACTGGGAGCCAGTGTAGGTCGAACAACACTGGGGTGATGTGTTCCCGGCGGCGACAGTTTGTAAGTAGTCGAGCCGCAGCATTTTGTATAAATTGTAATTTCCGGACCGTTTTCAAGGGTAACCCCACGTAGAGCGCATTACAGTAATCCAACCGAGAGGTGACCAGGGCATGTACCACCAGTGGGAGCTGATGAGCAGGAAGGTAGGGCTGCAGTCTACGAATGAGGTATAATTGATACCAAGCTGCCCGGCTCACTGCCGAAATCTGAGCCTCCATGGACAGCTTGGAATCAAGTACAACCCCAAGGCTGCGGACCTGGTCCTTCAGGGGCAATTTCACCCCGTCGAACACCAGGTCAACATCTCCCAGCCTTCCTTTGTCTCCCACGAGTAGCACCTCAGTCTTATCAGGATTCAACTTCAGCCTGTTCCTTCCCATCCATCCACTTACGGATTCCAGGCACTTGGACATGGTCTCCACAGCAGACTCTGGTGAAGATTTAAACGAGAGATAGAGCTGAGTGTCATCCGCATATTGGTGACACTGCAGCCCAAATCTCCTGATGATTGTCCCCAGCGGCTTCATATAGATATTAAATAGCATGGGAGAGAGGATAGAGCCCTGTGGCACACCACAATTGAGAGGCCAAGGGTCTGAAACCTCCTCCCCCAATGCTACCTGTTGATGCCTGTCGGAAAGAAAGGAACGGAACCACTGTAGTACAGTGCCTCCTATTCCCGATTCCTCCAGGCGATGTAAAAGGATACTGTGGTCGACAGTATCAAAAGCCACTGAGAGATCGAGGAGGACAAGAAAGGTGAATTCTCCCCTATCTAATGCCCTCCTCATATCATCAACCAGAGCGACCAATGCTGTTTCAGTTCCATGTCCAGTCCTGAAACCCGATTGGTATGGATCCAAATAATCCATTTCATCCAAGTTTGTCGACAACTGATTAGCCACCACTCGCTCAATGATCTTGCCCAGGAATGGTAGATTCGAAATTGGGCGAAAGTTATTCAAAACTTGGGGATCCAAGTTTTAGTGGTGAGACTACTACTATAATCTCACTGAAGATAAAAATTGTTGTTTTTATTTAATAAATTATATTATTATAACATGAAGTAACATTCAACAATTTAAAAACTGGGCTCTTTATAATGTTTATATCCCCCTCCAAATTGGGATGGGTGCACTCTGAATGTTCAGTAAATAGATAAAAGCCCAGTTGACTGAAATGTAGAATCAAGACATTTATGTTTATCTCTGTCTCTGGCCACATTCACACCAGACATTTATTCCACTTTGATTCCACTTTAAACAGTCATGGTTTCCCCCACAGAATCATGGGAAGTGTCGTTTGTGAACGGTGGTGAGAGTTGTTAGGAGACCCCTATTCCCCCCATGGAGCTGTAGTTTTTCAGAGTGGTTTAACAGCCATTTCCTCTTCACAGAAAACTCTGAGAACTGTAGCTCTGTGAGGAAAACAGGAGTCTCCTAACCAGAGCTTGGCAAAGTTACTTTTTTGAACCACAACTCCCATCAGCCCAATCCAGTGGCCATGCTGGCTGGGGCTGATGGGAGTTGTAATTTAAAAAAGTGATTTTTCCAAGCTCTGCTCCTAACAGCTTTCAGCACCCTTCACACACTATACTTCCCATGATTCTTTGGGGGAATCCATGATTGTTTAAAATGGAATGATAGTGGAATAAATGTGTGGTGTGAATGTGGCCTCTATCTCTGGAAGTCTCCATTAAACAAAGGAACCTTTTTTCTTTCATTCTACTTCCAATGCATTTTGGTAGCAATGTATGCCAATACCCATCCATTTCTGGGTAATTTAAAAATTATTATTACTAGACCAAGCACATGCAAAGTTTCCTTGCTTTCTACTGAGTGTATTAATGATATCTTAATCACATAGCTTTAAGTGCTCAGGAATCTTAATGAGGAATTAGATAGACTAATTAAAGTGATGCAGTCAGATATAAAATCTTGAATAGATGCCTTAGAGATGTCATGATTTCTGATGAAGGTGGTTGAAAGAAATGCATTGACTAGGCATGGGTGAATGTGCCACTTTTGGTTTCTCTCACTTTCTTATTTCCAGTCTGAAGTTCAGCTCTCCACATTTCCACATGTTTAATTTTTAAAAAAATCATTAGCATTTTAGCTTGAATCCTTCCTAATATACACATTTTTGTATGCAAATTTCCTAATATGCACGTGTATGCAAAATAATTTCCCCTAATATGATGTGTGTTCTACATGATTTTCACTGTATTTTCATGCACACTTTACCCTAATAAATGCATTTTTGTACACATAACTTGGCTGTAGAACTGCATTGCAAAATTTAAAAGGATGGCTGTGTTTTGGTTCACATATTGTTTTGAATACTGTAAATTTGGTAAGTTTGACTTTAAATGTGAACTGAATCAAATTTCTCCCCCACCCCTAGCACTGACCCTTTTGCACCAGGTAGCTTTCATATTTCATAACGTTACTAGTAAAAATCTAGTAGTAGCAGTAGTAGTTTGACCCAGCTTTTTCCAACCTTATGCCAGCTGGAGCTCATCTTGACAAAGGTGAACTTTGCCACAGTCATTCATGCCTTAGTGACCTCCACTCCTCGCTGGATCATCACCTTGTAGTAGTGAGTGGGCTTGCGTGTTCCAATGAACCCTGTGAGCGATGCCGTCGGGAGTCATGTACA
Source organism: Rhineura floridana (assembly GCF_030035675.1). Lineage (NCBI taxonomy): Eukaryota > Metazoa > Chordata > Lepidosauria > Squamata > Rhineuridae > Rhineura > Rhineura floridana. The sequence goes on along the minus strand of NC_084495.1, from coordinate 13,528,568 downwards.
CCCAGCAGGATCACCCCTGGCTGTAAGGTCAAGGGAGAGGAACCAGACAAAGAACGATCCAAGAAAGTCCTCAATGGCAGAGCAGGTGGAGGATAACAATGTGTAAGTTACAACGGTTGTGAAGGCAGATGAAGGCTGCAGCAGATAAAAATATTCCAATCTTCGTAGTATCCATGCCATTGGATCAAAGCCTTTTTCTGTCAAGTTTGTGAGTTGATCATCGTGTGCCGATCTCCCCACATAAAACAAATTCATGCGCAGGCGTCTTCCAAGCAAACCAAACCAAAAGTCCTATGGCGATCGGTGAATGGTGACAGGGGCAGGACTGTGAAATCCGGAAGCCCCTAGTCATGGACCGGCACATAGGGGGTGGATACAGACTCAGTCATCCTGGTTCAAGGACAGAGGCAGTTGAGTAGTTCGGCATCTATATCCACGACTGAGCAAACCTATTCAGGATTCACTCTGCTCACCCCGTATGGGGAGGGGGCTAGAAAAGGTGCCCTAAACATAGTCTGACTCATCTCTCTCCCAGACTGGATTACCGCATCCAGTGGGGTCACCACTTAGCAGTCACAAAAGACAATTGAATTTTGGAACATGGAATATACGACATTACTGGATAATACAGATAGTGAACGTCCTGAACACAGGACTGCCATCATCGTGAGGGAGTTGAGACATTTTAATATTGACATAGCACTCCAAGAAACTCAAAGAGCAGGAGAAGGACAACTGAAGGAAGAAAAAGGAGGTTATACCTTCTTCTGGAAAGGACTGCCTGAACAAGAACGACGAATACATGGAGTAGGCTTTGCTATTAAAAATGATCTTGTGAAGCTCTTGAAAGAAGTTCCTATTGGCATTAATGAACGACTCTCAACTCTCTGTTTAAAACTTGCCAGAAACCATCAGGCAACTATTGTAAGTGCTTATGCACCAACATTTGATGTCGATGAAGACATCAAGGAAAAAGAGTTGTGCATGATTTCAATTTATGGCCAGAAACCATTGGGAAAGAAGGAGTTGGCAAAAGCAACCTGAATGGAATTCTACTTCTGACTAAATGTGCAGAGCACAATCTTGTTATTACAAACACACTCTTTCATCAGAAAAATAAATTTAAAACATCATGGAAGCACCCTCGGTCAAAACACTGGCATCTCCTGGATTACGTAATTGTCCATGCCAGATATCGTCATGATGTACTCCTCACTAGTGCCATGACAAGTGCTGATGACTGCTGGACAGATCATCAATTAATTCGATCCACTATTAATATTGTTCCTCAACGTAGGCTCCAAGGAAGAAAACCAAGGCTTAAAGTGAACATCCATGCCTTTTGAGATCCTATTAAGCAAGCTTGCTTTCAAACATCTCTCAAGAAACATCTACCTACAGAACTCCCTGAAAATGTCGAGGAACACTGGATTAAACCAAAGACATCCATTATTGCAGCATGTGATGCTGGATACCAAACTAAGAAACATCAGGATTGGTTTGATGAGAATGATAGTGAGATTGAACATATCATCGACAAGAAAAGGAAAGCCTTCCGGATATGGGAGAAAGACATTAACTGTGCTGCTAAGAAAAAATCTATGCCAGTGCAAAGGCTGAGGTCCAAAGAAGAACTAGAGAACTTAAGAATGCCTGGTTGATAAAGAAAGCTCAAGAAATCGAGCACTTTGCAGATCATCATGATGCACTGGGCTTCTTCAATGCTACAAAGGCCATCTATGGACCAACAAATTACGGTACAAATCCCTTATGTTCAGTGGATGGTAGCAAACTTCTTAAGGATAAAGAGTCCATTGCACTGCGCTGGAAAGAGCATTACCACGACCTCCTTAATCGTAACTATATCATGGCTGATGAGGTCTTCTTGCAAATTCCACAACAACAAACTAGAGATGACCATGCAGTATCCCCTAATTTGGATGAAGTCAGTAAAGTCATCAATCAAATGAAGAATAACAAAGCTAGTGGACCTGATGGGATTCTTGCTGAAGTCTTTAAAGAAGGTGGGCCTGAACTTACACAACAACTTCATAAGCTCATCGAAAAAATCTGGATGAAGGAGGAGATCCTGGAAGACTTTAGGGACGCCATAATTATCACCCTTTTTAAGAAAGGTGATAGAACACATAGTGGGAGCTATCGAGGCATCTCTCTTCTAGCTACCACAGGTAAAATCCTCACAAGGATACTCACAAATCACCTCCTGCCGATCTCAGAGGATGTCCTCCCCAAATCTCAAAATGGTTTCTGCCCTTCCAGGGGGACAATAGACATGATCTTCACTGCATGACAGCTTCAAGAAAAATGCCGGGAGCAGAATCTACCTTTATATATGGCATTTATTGATCTGACTAAGCCCTTTGACAATGTGAATCGAACCGCTCTCTGGACCATCCTTCTGAAAACTGGATGCCCTAATAAATTTGTGAATATTTTGCGACTCCTTCATGACAACATGATAGCAACAATTTTGGATAACAATGGCTTTCAGAGTGATCCATTCAGAGTTGGATCAGGCGTAAAACAGGGATGCGTCATTGCTCCTACCTTATTTGCTATCTTCATTGCTATGATTCTATACCTCATTGAGGGGAAACTTCCTACTGGCGTGGAAATCATATATCGAACAGATGGAAAGCTTTTTAATTTCAGTAGGCTGAAAGCGAAAAGTAAGGTAATGCCAACCTGTATCGTAGAACTTCAATATGCCAATGATAATGTAGTCTCTGCACATTTAGAGAAAGATCTTCAAACTATCCTAAATGTTTTCACAGAAGTATATGGAAAGCTTGGGCTCTCACTTAATATTACAAAACCCATAGTGCTTTATCAACCGGTGCAAACTAGTCCCTCTGTAGTACCATCAATCCAGCTTAATGGTGTGGCGTTGGAGAACGTTGATCACTTCCCCTATCTCGGCAGCCATCTCTCTGTAAAAGCTGACATCAATGCTGAAATTCAACATCGTCTGAGCTCTGAAAGTACCGCATTCTCCCAAATGAAGCATAGAGTGTTTGAGGATTGGGATATTTGCAGGGAGACCAAAATGCTTATTTACAAAGCCATTGTACTACCAACCTTACTGTATACTTGTGAAACATGGACCATTTATAAACACCAGTCCCAACTTCTTGAAAGATTTCACCAATGCTGCCTCCGGAAAATTCTGCAAATTACTTGGGAAGACAGACAGACTAATGTTAGCGTTTTGGAAGATGCAAATACTACCAGTGTTGAAACAATGATCCTTCAACATCAACTTTACTGGACCGGCCATGTTGTTCAAATGCCTAATCACCGTCTTCCAAAGCAGCTACTTTACTCCCAACTTAAGGATGGAAAACGGAACATTGGTGGACAGCAAAATAGGTTTAAAGATGTTCTTAGAGCAAATCTAAAAAAATGTAACATGAACACAGAGAACTGGGAAGTCTTGGCCCATGAATGTCCCAAATGGAGGCCGGCTATTATCAAAGGTGCTGTGGGCTTTGAAGAAGCACGAATACAGGGCGAAAGGTACAAACAAGCTAAGTGGAAGGCACGTCAAACAAATCCTCATCGTGACTATCTTCCATCTGGAAACCTACGTCCTCACTGTGGGAGGCTGTGTGAATCCAGAATTGGCCTCCACAGACACTTACAGACCCACTGTTAAAGACCTTATCTTGGAAGACAGTCTTACTTGGCCACGAGTTATCGCCAATGAATGAATGAGTGACCTCCAGATTAGACCGCTGTAATGCTCTCTGCATCCTGCTGACCTTGAAAGAAACATCAGTCAGTGCAAAAAGCTGCATCCAGAATGCTGATGGGAGCTATTGGAAGGCAGGTGACTTGATTTTATCATGACTAGTTTCCAGGCCTAATTCAAGGTGCTGGTCTTAACCTTTGAAGACCTCAACAGTTTACGGCTAATGTGTATTTTAGGAACCACCTTTTTCCATATGTGTGTCCTGTTCAGAGCGGGATTCACGAGGCTGAGACGCAGGTGCAATCAAATCTTGTTTTATTAAATTAATGGATACATCAAAAGTGGTACGCTTCATAGAAACCTCTAAGCTAGCTCACTAGAATTCCCTAACTGCACTCTAGACATGCTCTGCAACATGTGAAGAAAGTTGACTCAGCAACTCAACCCAGAGAGCTGCAGTCTTAAGTAGGGAGAGTTTTAGATCTTAATCTTTGGCTCCTTTGCAAGTCCTGCCTCTGTCCTGTCCGCTTCTCACGGCATCGAGAGCGGGGTGATGGGGTGTGTGCCTCCAACGGCTCGTCCACAAGAACCGTCTCCTTAGTAACCGGCTCGAGGTCAGGGGGCAGTGATGCACTTGAAGCATCCCGAGAACCACTTGGTAACAGCTCCTCCGACCTGTTTGGGGGCAGCGCACTCTCTGCTTCTGAGACCGCGCCATCCGTGGGAACTGGCCCGGAGTCAAACTCACTTCCCCTCCTAAGGTCTTGCTCAGACTCAACAATTCCTTGGTCTTCTGCTCCTTCTGACAGCTGGGAAACCTGGAACTCATGTTTCCCACCTCCCTGGCCCTCGTGGGGAAGCAGAGGCTCAACATCGTGTCACCTAATTGTTATCATGGGCCTGGCTCCAAGTTCCTCAACTTTAACAGGCATGACTGATGTCAATTACACATGATTCATTATGGAGGGATATTATTGGATAAATGCACTCTTAATGCTATGAAATGCTGCTGTTTATGTTCTTGTTTTAAGCTTGTTTTGCCACCTTACAACCTCCTTCCTGCTTCTATGTGTAACTGTTTACCATGTTTATGGGAATTATGTATTGAACCCTAATATAAAAAAGTTATAAATGGATACTATTGATGCTGTTACTATTCCATGTATTGCATTGTTTTGTTACCTGTCAACTTCCAGTACCTTCCTCCTCTTCCCCAGTTAATATTTGCATTGTATTTTATTTTTACTTTATTTGTATAATGAGTAGCAAGTATTGTATAGGGTTGATTTCTGATATATATTGTTTTCTGTTAAAATCACAATTAAAATATTCTTTAAAAAAAACCCTATGGGTAGAGCCTTTTCTGTCCCTGAAGTTGACTTCAGTAGGAAAGTCATTACTGATAGCAATTTCCCCCTCTGATGACATAGAAGACATAGCTTGGAATTGGGGTGGTGGAGGCTGGGTCGGTGTCAGGTGCAGGTTGACCTAAGTCTGTGGAAGTCATTCTGCAATACACACAATATGCATTTTTATTATATTATACAAGAAGAAAACTCTCTTGCATATGATTTGTAGCACAGTAGCAGAACACACTTACACTGCATGCAGAAGGTCCCAGTTTCAGTCCCTGACATCTCCCACCAGGGCTGGGGAAAGCTCCAATCTACATTTTATGTAGAGATCAGACAGAAATTAAGGAACACAAGGACAAAAAGGAACACATAGTTTGGCAAAAGAAATGCAACTAGAAAATAAAGGTTGATGAAGAAAGAATTTGAGGAACACATTGATAAAAACATAAATACCAACAGCAAAAACCTTCCTCTTTCAACAAGCCTTTTAAGTAGAGACCTCATCCCAGTCTGTGTCTATTTTGGAATTGCTTTTAAAGATATTTTTAAAGTTTTCTTTTTTAAAAAAAATGTTTTTAAAATGTTTTTAAAATTTTGTCTTTTGTTTGCCACCCTGGGCTCCTTCTGGGAGGGAGTGTGAGACAGAAATTTTAACAAAAACAACAACATTGAAATATATAAGTAGCGGGAGACTGACTACCTAGGGAAGCAGTTGGACTTTAGGATGACAAGGTAGTCAAAAGTGTACTTAAAGAGGATAAAGAGATTGCAGAGAAGCTGAATGAATTCTCTATATCTATCTGCAGAGCAAAAGATATAGCACAGATCCCAGTACCTGAACTAACTTTCTACAGATTGAGCTTTTTTGCAGACATAATGAGCAGGGTAATGTTGATTTATGCTGCAATCCTATACTGTACATGCTTTCTTCTGAGCAGGCATTTCTGAGCATTCATAGGATTGCACTGTTACTTTTGTTAACATTTTGTTAACATTAATTTAGTTGAATTTAAATTGGTTTATATCTGTAATCACTCTTTAACAGAGATGGACCAATAGCACGACTTATTATATGTCAGCTTCCTACATAAGATCCTACATAAGATTCTAGAAAGCTGTTAACAACAACAACAACAGCAACACAGAACATACAGTTTATCAGGTGGAAGCTGGAAGGGCGTTATTTTAGATATTGGGAGGCAGGTGATTTTATTTTATCATGACTAATTTCCAGGCTTAATTCAAGGTGCTAGATTTTTTTAGAGCAAAGTTCTCCTCTGTAGCATTCCACCAAAATTCTGCTTTGTGCTGATTTTCAGAAGCTGCATGAATTGTTACTACAAGAAGCAAAATGAAACTCACATTGCTCTTACCTGGACTTAGTTACACCCTCTACTCCAGATCGCATCTCCTTATCCTATTTTTCTAGGCAATCTGGTACATCCTTATCGACATAATAATTAGGCAGAAGTAGGTCTAGATGAAAGCCAGAAGAGAGAGTGGGTGTTAGCAGACAAGTGCATTTCGAGGAAATTGAAAGTGTCTGCTTACTCTTTGGGCCTCGAAATGTGCAAGTGTGTGATTATTTCATGATAATACCCTACCTGTCATGCCTTATTATGTAAATAGTCATTTCATCAGATTGTTTGTGAAACTTGGAGAATGTCACCTATAAAGATAGTCTGGCACGGCAATTTTCATCCTTGGTGATTTTGTTGTCAACATTGCATTAATTTGTGCCTATATCTGGGTGAAGAACAGACAGCATATTAACATGGACAAAATGTGGGGGGGAGAATTAATGATGCAAACAAACAATGCTGATTTTGTGAATGGAGAAGATTTTAAGACAAAGAGATGAGATGAATGTGGATGTGGCTCACTTCTTGTGCACCCCACCATGCCCTGTAATAGAGACCTCAAGGAAGCTAGTCTACTGCAGTACTTTGGCTGTAGTGCTGGAGGTGGAAGATAATTAATTTTGAACCACATTTAAAATGAACAGACCTAATTGGCAGTTCCTGGAATATTAAGCAAATCAGAATAAGAATTTAAGCAGAGCCCTGCTGGATCAGTCCAAAGGCCCATCTAGTCCAGCATCCTGTTCTCGCAGTGGCCAACCAGATGCCTGTGGGAAGCCTGCAAGCAGGACCTGAGCGAAACCATGCTCTTCCCCACTTCTGATTCCCAGCAACTGGTATTCAGAGGAATACAGCATACTACAGTGGAGGCAGAATATAGCCATTACTACTATTTATTTGTTTATTTATTTATTCGATTTCTATACTGCCCACAGCCAAAAGGCTCTCAGGGAGGTGCACAACAGGGAATAAAATACAATAGAATCACAAGAAACAGTAAAAACATACATATTAAACAATTAAACAACCTGGTATACAATAAGAGCTAAAAATAGATTAAAATAATAGATTAAAATGCCTGGGAGAATAAAAAGTTTTTAACCTGGCACCGAAAGGATAGAAGTGTAGGCGCCAGGCGCACCTCATCAGTGAGACTGTTCCATAATTCGGGGGCAGCCACAGAAAAGGCCCTAGATGTTGTAACAACCCTCCGAGCTTCTCTGTGGGTCGGAACTCGGAGGAGGGCCTTTGATGTTGAACGTAGTGAATGGGTAGGTTCATATCGGGAGAGGCGTTCCGCTAGGTATTGTGGTCCCGCACCGTGTAAGGCTTTATAAGTCAAAACTAGCACTTTGAATTTAGCCCGGAAACAAATAGGTAGCCAGTGCAAACAAGCCAGAACAGGTGATATATGTGCGGACCGCCTGGTCCTTGTCAACAGTCTAGCTGCTGCGTTTTGCACTAGCTGTAGTTTCCGAACTGTCTTCAAAGGCAGCCCCACGTAGAGCACATTGCAGTAATCCAATCTAGAGGTTACCAGAGCATGCACAACTGAAGCGAGGTCGTCGCTTTCCAGATAGGGACGTAGCTGGGCTACCAACCGAAGGTGATAGAACGCATTCCGTGCCACCGAGGCCACCTGAGCCTCAAGAGACAGGAATGGATCGAAAAGAACCCCCAAGCTACGAACCTGTTCCTTCAAGGGGAGTGTAACCCCATCTAGAACAGGTTGAACATCCACCATCTGGGCAGAGAAGGCACTCACCAACAGCGTCTCAGTCTTGTCAGGATTGAGCCTCAGTTTATTAGCTCTCATCCAGTCCATTATCGCGGCCAGGCAACAGTTCAGCACATCAACAGCCTCACCTGAAGAAGATGAGAAGGAGAAATAGAGTTGCGTGTCATCAGCATGCTGGTGACAATGCACTCCAAAGCTCCTGATGACCGCGCCCAGTGGCTTCATGTAGATGTTAAAAAGCATAGGGGACAGAACCAATCCCTGCGGGACTCCACAATGGAGAGTCCAGGGTATCGAACAATGTTCCCCAAGCCCTACCTTCTGGAGACGGTCCACCAAGTAGGAGTGGAGCCACTGCCAAGCAGTACCACCAACTCCCATCTCCGTGAGTCTCCCCAGAAGGATACCATGGTCGATGGTATCAAAAGCAGCTGAGAGATCAAGGAGAATCAATAGAGTAACACTCCCTCTGTCCCTCTCCTGACATAGGTCATCATACAGGGCGACGAAGGCTGTTTCTGTGCCAAAACCGGGCCTAAAACCGGATTGAAATGGATCTAGATAATTGGTTTCAACCAAGAGCACCTGGAGCTGGCTGGCAACCACCCGCTCTAAGACCTTGCCCAGGAATGGGACATTCACTACCGGTCTATAGTTGTTCAAATTATCTGGATCCAGGGAAGGTTTCTTCAGGAGTGGTCTCACTACCGACTCTTTTAAGTGACTAGGGACCACTCCCTCTCTCAAGGAGGCATTTATCACTTCCCTGGCCCAGCCGGCTGTTCCAACCCTGCCAGCTTTCACTAGCCAAGAGGGGCAAGGATCCAGTACAGAAGTGGTTGCACGCACCAGTCCAAGCACCTTGTCAACGTCCTCGAGCTGTACCAACTGAAACTCATCCAATAAATGAGGACAAGACCATGCTCCGGATACCTCATTAGGTTCAGCTGCCATAATACTGGAGTCTAAGTCCCGGTGGATGCATGAGATTTTATCTTGGAAGTGCCCAGCGAACTCGTTACAGTGGGTTTCCGACGGTTCTATAATGTCCTGAGGACTAGAGTGTAAAAGCCCTCGGACAATTTTAAAGAGCTCCGCTGGACGGTTGAGAGATGTTTTAATAGTGGCAGCGAAGTATCGCTTTTTCGCTGCCCTCACCGCTTCTGTATACAACTTAGTAGAGGCACTTACCAAGGCATAATTGCATCCATCAGGAGTACGCCTCCATCTGCACTCAAGCCTTCTCCTCTCTTGCTTCATTGCTCTCAGCTCCGGGGTATACCACAGGGCTGCATGAGCTCTGCATGGGATAGGGCGCGCAGGAGCAATCGTGTCCACGGCCCGGGTCATTTCCAAGTTCCACAGTTCAACCAGGGCTTTGACAGGAGTGCCTGTCTTATCAGCCAGAAAATCCCCCAGAGCCCTTTGGAAACCCTGAGGATCCATTAGTCTCCGAGGTCGGACCAACTTAATAGGTCCTCCACCCTTGCGGAGGGAAAGGGTAGCTGTAAGCCTAAACTTCAGCAAGCGGTGATCTGTCCATGACAATGGGGTCGATAAAAAATGCCCCACCTCCAGATCACCATCTCCATGTCCAGTGGCAAAGATTAAATCAAGAGTATGCCCCGACACATGTGTTGGGCCAGTAACAAATTGAGACAGCCCTATGGTTGCCATGGAGGCCATGAAGTCCTGAGCTGCCCCAGATAAAGCAGCCTCGGCATGAACGTTGAAGTCTCCCAGTACCAATAGTCTGGGAGACCTCAACAATACCTCCGAGACTACCTCTGTAAGCTCAGTTAGGGAAGCCGTTGGGCAGCAGGGTGGACGGTACACCAACAAAATTCCCATTCTGTCTCCTTGACCCAGCACAAGGTGGAGGCATTCCAAACCAGTTGTCACCTGGACATGGTGCCTGATGAGCGAGAGAGAACTCCTATAGGCCACAGCCACCCCACCTCCCCGACCCTCGGATCTACCAAAGTGCTGAACCATATACCCAGGTGGGCAAAGCTGGGAAAGAGTGACTCCTCCCTGATCACCCACCCAGGTCTCGGTTATACATGCCAGGTTGGCACCCTCATCGACAATTAAATCGTGGACGAGGGAGATCTTATTATGTACCGACCTGGTGTTTAGGAGCAGCACTTGGAGATCCGAGAGCTGGCTGATAGGACAACCAACAGTCCTGCGGGTGTGAGGAGGACCGGAACAAGGTACAGGCACAACTTGTCTGGGCCGAGTTCCCCTTATCTGGCATGTCCTTCTCACAACACCGTACCTCCCTTTACCCGTCACTACATTAATTGGTAGCTATAGTTAGCCCCAGAGCTTGGAAAAGTTACTTTTTTGAACTACAACTCCCATCATCCCCAGCCAGCATGGTGCTGGCTGGGGCTGATGGGAATTGTAGTTCAAAAAGGTAACTTTTCCAAGCTCTGGTTAGCCCTGTTCTCCATCACACTGAACACTTTGAATTTTACAGTGATGTTTTGCTTTAAAAATGCATACAAAGGTGTTGATTATATGGGAGAAATGCATGTAAAATATGTATTTTATGTGAAATTTATAGAAAATCATACAAACATCCATATGTTAGATGGAGATACATACAAAATGTGTACAAAATGCATAATTTACGGCCAAGTATATACAAAAATGCACATCACTCCAATGTAACATTTTAATGTTTGTTTTTACAGGACCTTTTGTGCTATTTATGGAAGGGCACAACAATCACTTAAGAAGGCAGAACAGTGTAAAAAGAGCTGTGAGAGAATTGACCTATAAAACTGGTGACCACAATCTGTTGAATGTTCATTGCAGAGGGGTTGGTAGAGGAATGGAATGGAGTATTCTGCAGAAGAGCATGTCTGGCTGACTGGAACCATTAACTGGAGCACTCCATTTGGAAGGTGAGGCTAGACTGCAACACTCTGTTGTAGATTTCATTTCCCCGCCCCTAAATCCATCATTACCCCCTTACTTTTTCAAAATGTATTATGGGAATTGTGCAACGATGTATGTTTGTTGGCAACAGACAGGCACTTCAAGATCTTACACCCATCTTGTATTCTGATAGCTCGAACAGGAATACACTAGGGCAAGCTACATTCTAGGTAGAAGATGATGGCTTTTTTATCAGAGGAAGGATGAGTCAGATGCCTTCTAACAGTGGAGACGAGAGCTTAAAGTGAGAGATGGCGAACACCTGCAGATTTGGCATTCCTGCCAGTTCCATGGCATTATCTAAATGAGGTGCCTTACTAGTTTTAACCCATTAGCCAATGTTAAAAATTACCTTCACCTATTTATAGGTTCTAGAGAATGTTAAAAAAACAAGAGGAAGAGGAAGGAAAAAACATTCCACATACAAATAGAAAAGGACAACATGCATATACAACACTTTGAGTATGGGCTCATCCACATGGCAGTTTAGTGTGTGTCTGGTGCTACTTGCATCCCTTTGTAATTCAGATGATTCACATGACATTGCAGGCAAGCAGAAGCTAGAATGCAGTTTTCCTCTTTAAACCCATATCAACCCAACCCAATGATAATGCAAAAAGGAAAGGGAACTGTGTCTCAGCTTCACTGTGCTCCTCCGTGGAGGTGCTTTGCTTTTATGGTTTTTAATAGGTGGGCTCTCTTATGCCCCATTACCAGCTCCCTCTCTCTCTGCTGCTTGCAAAAGCTGCAGCAGCCGCTGCCTACTTTACCTTTCACTCACTCCACCCTCTCAACAGTTTCATATAGTTTCTTGTCAATTCTTGTCAACAAGTAACAATGAAACTGACGGAAAAACCCATCCCCTTCTCCATTATCAATATTGATACTCCGGAGGGAGTAAACATGTAAAATTGGGGGTGGGGCCACAAGGAAACAGCAATACTAAACTGTTCCAGAGGAACACTTACTTGTGTGAAAGGAAAACAGCAGATTGAAAGCTACCATTGGACAAGAAGTGTGGACCTCGAAAAGCTATTGGTTTGGTAAAAGCAGCTTCTTTAGTATGAAGTTAGGCTCCCATGTGTATAAGCCCTATATGTAGTAAAGCTCTGATATGATTTCTAGTGTTGTGCCAAACTCCACCCATGATTTCTGTGAAACTCTTTGCTTTTCACAAAAGAGGCATATTTTCCCTGCCTCTTTCATGCAGAGTGTCAAAATTTCAGGATAAATTTTATGGGGCGGGGAGATAGTGCTTGTGAACTGTCTTGTAAACTGTTATAGAGGTCTTTTACTCTAGTAAGCAGCAAGCCAGAGTGCTGTCGGGGATGCCTATGTGATTGTTGGGTGGCAATTTGTATCTTTATGTACACGGCTCTCTCAGCGAATGGTTTCATTGTCTCCCTGGTATGTTTGTAGTGCACTTTTGATGAATGGGTGACTGGTGTGATAGTGATTGGGAACTGACTGGGAGATATTGGAGTGATGGGGGATGGTGGTTTGTGGATGTGTGTGAGGTGTGGGAGTAGAATTGGATAACTGATATTGGATGAGTAGTAGGTGCTGTATGATGTATGTAAATGTCATGGCAGAATTTGGGTGTGATGTGTATGTGTTAGTGGGGTGAGTGTTGTATTTTGTAAGTAAGGATGTGCCTTGGGAAGAGGAAGGCTGGAGAGGGAAGGGTTCCCTTACTCTAATGAAGTTTCAAAATGGGGTGATAAGTTTTTTTTGTTTTTTTGTGGGATTTTATTGTTTTATTTCATTATACTGTAGTATTGCAATCCATTGCATTATATTGTAGTTTCATGTATTGTTATATTTATATCATATTTGTTATTTTGTAACCATCTTAGAGACTGTCTTAAGTATTAAACAGTATATAAATATATATGCAACACTTGGGGCTTTGCCTCAGCTCACTTTGCTGTGCTTACCAACCCTGCCTACCCCCCACCAACCCCCTTGTCAAAACCAACCACCCCCTCCCTTTACACCTCACCAAAACTACCCCTCCTTTTATGCTTGCCTGCAGTCCTCCATCTCTGTCTTCCTCTTCTGTTGGTCCAGCAGCTCTCAGAGGTCTGTCTTCAGTCCATAATTCACAGCGCCATTGGCCAGCCAAGCAAACCTCTGCATGACAATAGCATTACCATTTTATTGCATACTAATAAATAAATACATTTTGTTAAATTAAAAAATAAAACAAAGCAAAGAGCCCCCACAATAAGACCATTAAGTCCAGAGTCTAAAGTTACGTAATTATTCCAAAGTGAAGCGTTGATGCTATAGACCGACAGCAACTCACAAGCTCTCATTTATGTGACTATGGGAAACCAACTACATTAATGTTAAATGAATGTGATCTAAATTGTATAGAATCATACAGTTTATGGAAGAAACAGAGAGAGATTTAACTGAAGACGTAGCTCCAGGTTTTTTGTTTGTTTGTTTCAGAGAGCTGAAATTGGACCATTTTTTCCCCTTCTCTTCTCTTTCAGGAAAAATTGAGACTGACTGAGTGACTGAGCCAGTGCTTTTTTAAAAAATAAAATAAAAAGGATTTATTGAACTTAAAAAGAAAAAATTATAGAAGGTCAAGTGAGGCAAAAGAAGGAAGCTTAAGGGCATGACATGTTCCTTAATACTAAGAGACTTTAGCGTGGCACAAAATATAGCTGAGAAGAAATTAAGGTGAAAGGCTAAATGTGTGAAATTGCCTGAAGGATTATTAATCCTTTTCTAGACACAACGATCAAGTCCTAAGAGCACATTCTATGAGCCAGGGATTTGAGGAGATGAAGTAACAAGAAAGCAAGCTGATGGTCAGAATTGGAGATTAGGACAAAGACCCTCTCACCATGCAGTGGTGTAAACTTTACATTTGAAGGCATAAGGGTGAGACAGACAGCAAGAGGTCCAATAATGTCAATGTTCAGACAGGGCAAGGAGGTCTTCAGCTCAGCTGGTGACCACAAAGCCCATAAAAATAATATCCACAGAGTCCAACCCACCCCCGATCAGCTTCCAACTTCAGAATCCTACCTTATTTCCAAAACATGTAAAATGTTGCTCTTTTAAAACTGTAAACAAGGTTGCTCCAGGGCACCTGCAAGGACTAGATTAAAAGTAAAGGTAATCAATATTCTAGGGTGGGTAGGGAAATGTCTGAAGAGCATATAGCACAGTTAATTAGGTCCTTCTAGAACGAGAAGGTAATAGACAACCAAACTGATCAGGGTGTTGGAGCTGGGGATGGGGAAAAAAATTATTCAGTTCACTTTCTGCAGCAGTCTAACCCAATTTGGGAGTCCACGGCCTACTTGCAGATTAGAACACGAACTCCTGAAACTGTGTGCAGATCAGAATGCAACTCCCAGTTGGTTTACACGCTTCTCTAGCTTTTGTGATGCAGTTTTGGGTGGGCAAAAAGTGCATACAAAAATACATATTTTATGGTATAAATGTCTATGGGAGAAGATGATCCTTCCATGAGGGGCTTTGGGGCTTTATACAGCAATGTCTGCTAAGCCAAGGTGAGTGACTGGATGGCACACCAGCTGGCTTTTCATAGCAATGGACCAGGCCAGGCTGTAGCCTCTCACACTGTCCATGAAGAAATGCATGTGTGAGGCAATCTTGTGGCAAAGGCAGGCATCCAGTTGATATAGCCTCTTAATAATGTTATTTTTTGCCACCTGCTCCAGGAAGCATTAACTCCAGGAAAAGCTGAATGTGAACTGCTACTTTGGTTACCCCTTCCCACTGTGAACTAGGAACTCTGCCCAAGGACTGAGCAAAAGCGTAAAAACAACCTTATATGGTGGGGCTGTGTAGAGACAAGTTCCAAAGAACCTCCCAGACTCTCCACCCCATGACAACCCTCTTCCCATAGGGTGTGCCTAGAACAAGAGAGGGGGGAAATGTTATGCCTGTGGGCCAGGTGAAGAGCTGGCCAACACTCTCTGGGCCATTTTTGTGGGCCAGGTGTGCAGAGCCTAATATCATTATAAATTCACATGACAACTGTCAATGCCAATCAGTTGATTGATGATGAAAGTGAGTCCCTTTGAAGTTGTCCATTTGCAGGCATGTTTTGGATTCAGTGATGGCAAAGAAGCAGAGACATTTAGCTGGTCACCGTAGGAAACAAGCTGGTCTAGGGATGCCAGAGGAATTGAACTATAATGAATTCTGATATGAATTGATCTGATCCTGAACTAAGATTTATAGATCATAATTTAGTTAACCACTTGTCTTGCACTTCCCAAATATTTCAACAATGTCTTGGCTCAAAAAAATATATCAAAGTGAATTTTAAAATGGATAATTTGAGAATATATATATATATGAAAATATAAATGCCAATCAGTTTACAAGTATAAAATCAATTGTAAAATCCATACATAGCTAAAATATACAATAAAACAATTCCATCAAAGTTTTTTAAAAAATCATCATTAAAATATACAATAAAACAAGCCATTTTAAAAAAATTAAAACAGTTACAAAATTTAAACAATTAGACGAGGAGGTTCACATTCAGGGAACTGCTTTCCTCAACAGGTGTGTCTTCAAGAGCCAGCAGAATAGCAAAGGAGCCTTGTGTATTTGAGCAGGAAGTGCATTCCACCACACTGGTGCCACCAGTAAAAAATCTCACTGGTATCCACAAGCCAATAATAATCAAGCCATGACAAAACTAACTAGGTTCCATTTGCTGATCTTGATACCTTTACCAGGCAATGGAGGGGAAGAGAGTTTTCAGGTACCCTGATCCAGAGTTATTTAGGACTTTATATGTAAGTAGCAGGACGTTAAAACTGGATTGTGGCTAATAGGCAGCCAGTGCAGATTTCTTAGCACTGGCATGATATGTGCCCGATAAGGAATGCCACTCACCACCTAGCCTGCAGCGTTTAGAAGGCATTTAGAAATGTGTATGTAGAGAAATACATTTTTAAACATGCACATTTTAAGAAAGAAAATGTTTAAAATACATACTTAAATGTGAATTTTCATGCAGTTCTTTTTTAAAAAAAATCACAGATTTATGCAGAAAAAGGATGGAATGGACTTTTGGGTGCACACATGAGAAAGTGACATAGACTGAAAAGAGGTGATTTGCCCATCCCTACATCTGGATGAAACTTCTGTCTGATCCAGAAGGGTTCTTACATGATGTTCTCACTTAACAGGTCAGGAAGAATATAGGTTCTGTTCCACTAAGTGCCTAGTAGTAAAAATGCGTGCAGATCTGGGAAACTTCTGTATCAGAAAGAAAGGGTGGCTCACACCTGGATTCTGTGAGTGATGCACGTTTCCCTCCAACAGTTAACATAGCAGCTAGGTTCTTGAAATGATCAAAAGGAGAAGCAGTGACATTTACAGCATCATAGACCTGGCAAAGAAGACACTTCAGCAGTGAATTCCATTTCATTTAACCCTAGCAGAAAGAATTCACTAGGGACAAAGAAGATTACAAAGAAATGTCTTATTGACTGACAGGCTCTCTGTTCTGTGATTCACCCATGGGGGATTTTGTATTTCAAAACTGTGTGGTCTCCTGGTCGAGGAGACAAAGACATCCTAGAGGCAAGACTTTCTCCATTTTCTTGGCCTTGATCCGTGACAGTCCCAGTTGCTTGAAGATGGACCTGCATGCTGGTCCATGTTGGAGGCAAAGGGCAATTTGGGTTACTGACATATTTCCAAGTTATAAAGAAAGCATTAATTCACTCGATACTGCCTCTCCCCCCTCATCCTTTTATAAAGAATCCAGCCTGGAGTCTGTGTACACTCTACATAACACCATTATTCTGTTACCATTTCCATTGACAGGAATGTGTGTGCATTCTACATAACACCATGATTACAATCTCCGTTGATAGGAATATTCTTAAAACTTCCCATTTCACTCTCCAGCAGCAAGTGATTTACATACAATTGGTTCATGGATTTGTTTGGAGAGGCTTGGGGTTTTTGTTTTCCATAATGCTGCCCTGCTACCTGAACGAAAAACTCCTGGGTGTGGGTGGTTTTGTGGATGGATCATAGGAGAGGTGAGGAACGTAAGACACATCATGCAAACATGCACAAGTATGCTAGTGTCAAAAAGAGATGAGGCTTCAAGGGCTATATATTAGGGTTGTGCACCAGATTTGTCTAAAGCCTTCTCAGCGGTGGCCCCCAAATTATGGAATGATCTTTTTGACGAGGTGCACCTGGTGCCAACACTGTTATCTTTTCAGCCCCAGGTCAAGACTCTTCTCCCAGGCATTTTAGCATGTGTTTTTAAATTGCTTTTTAAAAATGTGTTTTTAAATTTGTATATTTGTTTTTAATGTTTTAATTGTTGTAAACCGCCCAGAGAGCTTTGACTATGGGGAGGTATACAAACACAATAAATAAATAAATAAAGCCCGAGCCAAATTGGGCATATAGGAAGGGATTCAGGTGTCGGTCAAGTTGGACTGAGACATCCATGAATTGCTACAGGTTAGGTTGGAAGGAACAGAGCAATCCAGGGCACTTATGGGGTGGGGCATCAAGCAATGTGGAGAGGCAGGCATCAGGTGGGAAAACCCATAGAAGGGCTGAGACCTGCCTGACTGCTGGCTGCATCTTCCCGGGAATAGGTAGGAGCCTGATGGCACCTAACTCTCCTTCCTCCCTGACACAATGTCCCTGAAGCAGCACCCTATGGGGTCATCGCATCTGCCCAACAGCTGTTTAGTGAAGGCATTGTTCTTGCATGGTGCAGGTTGCTCCTTTGCAAGCGACGTTCCTATAGGTACAGGGTGATCCTTTCTTGGGGCAGGGTGCTCCTTTGCAAGTGGCTTACCTGCAGGAAAGCTGCTTGTGAAGCAGCACAGTACAGGATCAATGCCTCTGCACAACATCTGTTCTATGGAGGCATTGATTCTGCATGCTGCAGGGTACTTCTTTGCAAGCAGCTTCCCTGCAGGAAAGCCACTTGTGAAAGAGCACCCTGCAGAAGTGACACCCCCTGCTCTTGTTTGGGAGAGGGGAAGGAGACACAATCTCTCCTTTCCATGCCCACCTCCCAGCTGCATGCTTAACTAGGGTTTTAAAACTCTAATCAAACATTAGTCCCACGCCACAAACTAATTCAGAACTAGATCTGGGGCAGGCAGTTCCTGGGTGCGCCCAGAGAGGATTGGCCTGGAGGGCACAGACTAGGTCCATGGGGTAGACCTAGGGGGCTCTGCACATCCCTACTATTCATGCTTATGGTTAGTCCCAACCAAGCCGCTTTCCATTTCAAGTACCTACCCTAGTTATAGTACAGCTCCACCCCATTAGTGCAGATTTTTTTGTAATAATGCACAAAGAGTCCACATTTAAGTTCCATCCATTTTGTACACCTTTTATATGCCCTTTCAAAGTAAGATGTGAACCTTTAAGGTGTGAAATGCATAGATTCAGGACTTTGGACAGCTCCTTGAAAGTTCATACTGGAACCCAGAGTGGATTCTAGTTCCCAACTAACATGGAGCCGCTAGCCGCCACTGGAAGCAAGTACTGGAAAAGAATTCAGGTCAACTGACTCACAATAAGAATCACAGGGGGTGATGCAGAAGAAAGAAAGCCAAAGATACACAGTTAAAAGATAAGGGAAGTTCAAGGACACGGGGTTTGCTGTGATACACATAGTTTTCACAATCCATTGTATAATACAAAACCACCCTCTATTCAACAGCAGACAGGTCTGTAATTCCATTAGAGCATATGTACTTGTATGCCACATGTGTGAGCCATTCCAGGGTCTGAAATAGTTTTAGATTGGGCAATAATATCCACTGTTACCAAGGATAGAATCTGTATTGTGAAGAAGAAGAAAAAAGATTATGGACAATCTTAACATGTTTTTTTTTTTACAAAATGGAGAAATCTGTTTTTGAGCTGGGAACAGAAGGTGGCTTCTGTTGGAGTTAGTCTGACAGTTGTGAATGCCAAATACAAGGTAGTGTCATTTCAAAGCAACCTTGAGCAGATGGATAGCAAAAGTGTGCACTGAGGAGTGCTGTTAATTGAGTGACCAGGGATTATGTTTAGAAATTTGAAAAGAAACCACTGAAAAACTATTAGAGAAGCCACTGCCGGATCAAAACTTTGAACCTGCCAGATGGCCCTGAAAGGCAAAAATTGAATTAAATGGCTTTTTGTTTTGGTTTGGTTTAAACCTGACAGATGCAAATAGTGTTCTTTAAAAAAATAAATAAAAGAAGCAGCAGCAAGATTTAGATTGTGTGCCTCAAATAAACAGGTTTTAATTGTTGTAAAATGAAGCCCACATAACTGGTCTTTAAATAGCTTTTTAAATCTTTGCCAACGTGTCCCAAGGAGAAAAGGACATATTTCCATTTTAAGTACTAAAGCTCCCTGGAGATGCAAACTCTCTAGGCCTCTTCTCGTGGGATAGGTGTCATTTTTTGCAATCAATCTGTGCTGACATTCTACACTGGGGGCTCCGCATAGAAGTGGCCATGTGGGTGTCGATGTCACACATTCAACTCAAGAGCAGATTGGGGGTGGGTTACATGATGCTCTAAGTGCTCAAAAAATGACTTGCAGTGACATGTTAAAAAGCTGGTCCATGAAAGGTTGAATGGAGTCATCTGGTTCTTTTCCATATCTCTTAGAAAGATAAGCTGTGCCGTGCATTCCATTCATCTCTTCTGGCTGTGCTTTGAGAATTTGAGGCTTGTTCATATATGTTTCCTGCTATATCCATCTGACCCCTGCCAAACTGGAACACAGAGTAGAATGTACTGCCCAATACATAGCCAAATGAATTTTACAGGATTCTGCATGAAATTTCAGATACATATATGAAAGAAATGTGTGG
Organism: Rhineura floridana; assembly: GCF_030035675.1. Classification (NCBI taxonomy): domain Eukaryota; kingdom Metazoa; phylum Chordata; class Lepidosauria; order Squamata; family Rhineuridae; genus Rhineura; species Rhineura floridana. The sequence goes on along the minus strand of NC_084495.1, from coordinate 13,508,581 downwards.
GATTCTTCCTCATATTTTGCACTTCCATATTTCTGGTATGGTTTCTGGGTCTGGGTCCATTATAGATCACTTGCAGACGTCTCTTCTCCTAGAGTTGCCACTGTTGTCTCCCCGGCTGCTAGTGTGCCTCCTATGATGCAAACAAAAGGTTCAATCATAAATCAACAATACATCAGAGACAATGTGCTCTTCCTACTTAGTTCCTGCTTGCACTGGCTCTGCCTCTCCTTCAGTTAATGTGCCTCCTTAAATCTGTCTGCAGTTCATCAGAGGTCAGGATTGAATACCCACCCTCCCATTCGTTATGAACAGAAGAACTTCCCTCCGTGAGTGTGGTGGTGACACAAGTAGGTGCCTTTTAGGGCTGCACATTGGATTTGAATGAGTCCCAAGTCAAATCAGGCTCATTCAGATGGTTTCAGCCTCAACCAGGTTGGCTTCTGACAGCACGGTTTGGATTTGATGACCCAGAGTGACCCAGGACACTTAGGGGGTATGGCATCAGGCAGAAAGATAAGGCAGACACGGCTCTCCTTTCTGCCTCATGAGCAGAGGCAGTGATCCTGTGGGGTGTAGGGGCTGTTTTGCAAAGGGCTGTCCTACAGGATCATGCAGGATCCCTAACCCTTTGTAAAACAGGATCACACAGGGCAATTGACCCCACCTCAATCAGGAAGGGAAAGGAGATGTAATAACTCCTTTCCTGCCCTTCCCCTCCATATATTTACTTCGGGTTTTTTACCCTAATTAAGCAGGAGACCTACCCCCTGAACTTATTTGGGAATGACTCCAGGCTGGGACAGGTGGTCCCCGGGTTAACCCAGTGTGGGTTGGCCTGATGCCCCCCTTCGGATTGGAGCCATGGGATGGCTAGGGGGGAGTGATGAGTGCGAGTGGCACCCACATCACTTTCTCAACATTCCACTGGTCTGAAACAGGTTAGAGACTCCTGCCTTATTCTGAAATGTTTGCCACAGGTAAAAAAATTAAATGTTCTATTAATTTATTACACTTAGTACATCTATATCCTTCCTTTCTTCCATATTGCAACCGAAGGTGGCATATGAGGAGATTCATTTGCATTGGTATTCCACTAGTTTTTGAAGACACAACTATTTACAGACATTCCCTTGATCTCTTGACCAAAGCATCCTGTTTTAACTGCTGTGTTCTTTTAATGGGATTGTTGTATTGCATATTATAATTATCCGTATTTGTATTTTAATGTTATATAGCTAGTTTTTATACTTGTAAACCTCTTAGAAGCCTATGTTTCCATTAAGCAATATATAAATGAATTAAATAATAATTCACTAATAGGCAAAAAAACCTTGAGGTTTAAGAACGTACCTATAGTATGTTATCAAATTCTTCCATGCTACACAGGAAGTGGATTGGATGGTGAAAGACCAACCCAAATTGTGTTTGCATTTTGACAAATTTATAGGGCAGTACAATATCTCAGAGAGGAGGTCAGGTCTCCTGATCCCCTGGCACATTCACTATAGCTGCCCATTTCCCCTGCTTTTTAAAGTTTGATAGAAATATCTGTGGGCTATAGGTACATTCTTAAACTGCAAGGTTTTTTGCGTATAGTGAATTTCTCTGCTTTTTAATCCAGGAGGTAAGAAATGGGATCCTGTGCAAGTTTGCTGAGAATAGATTGATCATTTGCATGCTTATTGAGTTCAGTGGGATTTACTCCCCTGCAATGATCCTTAGGATAGGTGAAACTGACCACAGGGGATAGGGAGGGGAGGATGGGGAAGGGAGCAGGCAGGAGGTGGCGGAGGAGGGCAGGTTTGCTCATTTACATGTTTACTGAGTTCAGTGGGATTTATTGCCTTGCAATCATTTTTAGGATAGGTAAAACTGACCATGGGGATGGTGGGCTGGAGTGGGCAGGGGAGGAGGAAGAAGAAAGAGGGGAGGAGAGGAAGAAGTGAGAGGAGAAGGGAAGGAGAGGAAAGGCAGGTCTGATCATTTGTGTGCTGAATGAGTTCAATAGGATTTACTCCCATGCAATCATGGCTAGGATAGGTAAAACTGACCATGGGAGGGAGTAGGGGGAAGGGAGAGTAGAGGGAAGGAATAAGGGGGAGGAGAACAGAAGGAGTGGGAGGGGAAGGAGGGGTTTGGAAGGGGAGGGAGGATGGGTGAAGGAAGGGGGAGGAAACGGGCAAATAGGAGGTGATGGGAGGGAGAAGGAGCAGAGGGCAGGTTTGATCATTTGCATGCTTATTGTGTTCAATGGCATTTAATCCTGTGCAATCATGCTTAGGATAGGTAAAACTGACCATGGGGGGGAGGAGGAGGAGGGCAGAGGGGAGGAGAAGGAGGAGGAGGGGGAAGGAGGGGATTGGAAGTGAATGGGGAGGAGAAGGGAGGGGTGAAGGAAGGAGACGGAAGGGGCAAGAGGGAGGGGATAGGAGGGAGGAGGAGGGGAGGGCAGGTTTGATCATTTGCATGCTTCATAGTTCAGTGGGATTTACTCCTGTGCAATTATGCTTAGGATAGGTGAAACTGACCTAGGGGAGGTTAGAGTATGTGGTAAGGTCAGTAATGGGATTACAGGTACTCTGTGAACATAGTTGATTTTTAATGAATTTCAACAAATTATGAGAACTCTGACAGAAAAATGTCCAAAAGGGTTGGGAGGCGTTTCTCTCTTTTTACACATTGAACTCTCGATTCTTTCTGACTGTTTTGTGTATCACCATGAAAATTTATAGGGTTGTTAAGCAAGCGTTTCTCAGTTCAGGACTGTACATTCTGTAAGCTTTTGTTTTGAAATGAGTTTATGGGAAGCATCAGAATGGCATGGGGGTATTTTCAATTTAACGTTGTGGAATGAGAAAAATCCATGCAGACTATAGGATACAGCCACTCTCGTGGCTGTATAATAATAGAGGAGTAGTAATAAATAAAATTCATCAAGCACGTAGCTTCAGGCCATGGCCTACAACATGGTTGGGGAATCTCTGGCCTGCTGGTCAATCTTGGCCCATGAGGCCATGTCCTCACACCACACTCACCTGTAAATCAGTTGACATCACTGGGTGGGAGCTGATGAGCAGGATGGTGGGGTTCAGTCCTGTGCTGACTGTGCCCACTACTTCACCACAGGGAATTGATGTACAACTAAAGTGGCACAGTATTTAACTCCCTGCTCATCAGCAGAGCTCCAGTACCCAGAATTCTCTGAGAAGAGGGGGTGACTGTTAAACAACTCTGGCCACTGGAGCTCTGTCAGGGGACTAGAAGTCTCTTAACAGTTCTCAGCACCTTTCACAAACTATACTTCCCAGGGTTCTTTGGGGGAAGCCATGGCTCTTTAATGTGGAATAAATGTCTGGTGTGGTTGTGGCCGTGGAGTAATCAGTGGAATCATCCTCCCAGGTAAGTCTGCATGGGGTTTATAGCCAAGGGAAGACTTTTGAATCCCAAACTTTTTAATAAGTTTTGCAGACCTCTTGGCACTTTTGCGACACATTTGAGTTGTTTCCCCTCTACATCTACTTTTCATCTTCCTATTCTTTTTGATCCTGACTGTTCTCTTCTCTTTACTGTCTGTGATGTTGCCCTCTTTTCACTTCCATCTACTCCTGTCTCAATTTATTTCCTTGCTCAGAAGACAGATCCCCTCCGTTCAATTGCCAAGGGTGTTCAGTCCTTTCCCCCAAGAAATGCTTGATTCCCAGAACATTGACAGGGCTCCCCAAGGTGTTGGGACAAGAAAAAGCTGAAGCGTAGCAGTTTAGACCACAGGGAATGGCTGCTGGGAGTCAATCTCAGTTTCAGCTAAAGCAGAATCAAAACACAAAGAAGCCTGAAGTGGGGATAACACATAGACAAGACATGGCGGGTACATGAATTGTATTCACGACATTAGCAATGCTTTGCCTAAGGCTTCCCCCCTTTTGCTATCAAAACTACAGTGCCAGGAATGAGGCAAAGTGGGAAGGAAAAGCAGTGAGGTGGAACTAGGGCTGTGATCCGCATATTGGTGCCGATCCAATTTTCGCACTGTCAAACTTCCTTCCGGTATTGCTTCATAAGGGTTCAATGTTTGCTATTTGCGATAAATGCAGACTTGGTTTTTTCTCCCATAAAAATATTGATATTAATATCTATATATACATATATATTTTAAAAAAAATTTTTTTAAAAAAATGATATTTTCCTCAAAACATTTTGAGGGAAGTATCAGTATTAATATCAATATTGTGAGGAAAATATTAATATTGATATCAGTCTTTTTGAGGAGTAATTTTTTTTAAAAAAAATCCTATTCAGCAGCCGAAAATCTCTAGAAAAAAACCCAGTCCATGAGGACAGAACCCCCCAAATAAATAAGGAATCCGGTGTCAGATTTGAATTTTGCAAAATTCAAGCACATTCCTAGGTGGAACTGTCATACAAGGATTCTGAAGTACAAAGCAGCGACAGTGCTGTGAGGATCTCTATCTCTGATGTACAGCAGGGTGGGGAAACTTCATGTCCACTGGCTGAAGGTGACCATCTGGGCATCTCTGTCTGACCCTCGGCACTTTTCCCAGGCCATGCCCCTCCCCAGCCACACTTTGCACCGGAGTGTTTTTGTGTATCTAGAATGTATGTTTGAACCCTGAAAATGCTTCTTGCTCCCCTGGATGGAGTGTGTGTGTAAAAGCAAGTCTATGGGAGAAAGGTAAAATTGACATTTGTTGCTCTGCCCACTTTTGCTTCTGGCTCAGCCCACTACTGTCATGTGGCTCCCAGAAGGGAATGTGGCCCTCTGACTCAATAAAGGTTCCTCGCCTCAAAGTATTGTTTTCCCCCTATAATAATGACACAGCCCAGAAAGCAGCTGCCACTATCTATGTCATCTGATGGGGGACCTCACAAAGATATTCACCTCTCTTTGTTTTGATTTTTTTTTAATCCAACACAGACAGGTGAAGACTGTCCATGCAGCCTCTCAAAAGAAATTGTACCCCGCATCCCTGCGGTAGGCCCATCATGCTGAGGACAGCTCTAATGCCTTTCCCATTAGTGGAAGAGCACCTGCTTTGCATGCAGAAGATCCCAGGTTCAATCCCCCACATCTTCAGGTTGGGCTGGGAAAGGCTCTGGCCTGAAATGCCTGGAGAGCCACTACCAGTCAGCGTAGACAATACTATGCTAGATGGACCAATGGTCTGACTTGGTATAAGGCAGCTTCCTATGTTTCATTCTGCCCCCAAAGACCACTGTGGGCTAGTGGGAAGCAGAAGAAATATCATCATTATTTTTCTGCATTAAACTTGCCATGGTCAATTGGTCAACTGGACCAGTTTTTTTTTAGCAGCTGGGAAAGCTGCTAATAAGTTAGGCATGTAGAAGAGCACGCTTATAATGTAAGAAACAGAAATGAAACAGAAGCACAAATCAGTCTTTCAAAATGCATTTCAACGCTGCAAATCTCTTCTGAGATTTACTGAAGATGACTCATGCAGACTGAGCTGCAGCTACAAAAGATTTCTGGGCAGTTATTACTATGATTGTGAAATAAATACATTTTTTCAAGTTGGTGGGAAAACCATATTTGGATTAAACACTGATCTATGCAGCTGTTTATCTTCAGCAGCTATTTCTGATTCCTCCTTGTTGGGTCCTTGGGATGTTTCTACTTCCTTACAGATGATCACTGCTAGCATTAAAAATGGGACAGCTGTATCCAGGCCTTGTGTCAGCAGGTGGCCAGATTGGGCACTGGCTGAGGGCCCCTGCAGCCCAGAAGGGCCCCTCCTGAGGCTGGGAGGCTGGAGCTCCCACTATGCAATCTGTGCATCGTGGGGCAAATAATGCCCAGTAACCTGCTGCTGCCAAAGATTGCAGAACATTAGCTCCACCCTCCCAGGCATCACCCACCCATGCAGGGGGCATGGGCATGGGCATCAGCGCACACACACCTGCCATCACAGCATGCTAACACGTCAAAGTGGGAAGTGGGACAGGCGGCCGGGCCTATTTAAGCCCATGCTGCCTGCCCTGGGAGAGGTTGTTGGAGAGCATGATGACCAGGGCCTGGGGCAGTCTGGTGCCAACCCTAGCTGTATCTGCTTACACAAAGGATAGCCAATGTGCTGCCCTTCAGATGCTGCAGACTACAACCTCCATAATTCCTAACCATTAGCTATTCTGGCAGGAGTTGCACTTCATTACATATGGAGCGCATTCATGGTTTATTTATTTATTTATGTTAAATTTATTTCCCACTCTTCCTCCCAGAAGGAGCCCAGGGTGGCAAACAAAACACTAAAAACACTCTAAAACATCTTAAAAACAAAATACTTTAAAACATATTAAAACAAAACATATTTAAAAACATTTTAAAAAGCAATTCCGACACAGACTCAAACTGGGATAAGGCCTTTACTTAAAAGTCTTGTTGAAAGAGGGAGTAGGTGTTAAAAAGATAACAAAGATGGTGCCTGCCTCATGTTTAAGGGGAGGGAGTTCTGAAGTGTTGGTGCCACAACACTAAAGGTCCGCTTCCTATGTTGTGTGGAATGTATATTCAGGAGGCTGTCACCTGCAGAGCTCAGTGACTGGGGGTATAAGGGGGAAGACAATATTTCAGGTTTGTACTGTTGGTGGTTTTTTATCAATAATTTTATTAGTTAGTTCAAGCTGATGGGAGCAGTAGCAGTCAAGGCCAGCATGTCCTCCCATAAAGCCACATTTAAAACGATGCAAGATCATGATGTATTTTCATTCCAGGCTTGAGATGGGGAAGACATTTGATTCAGTTTACGTTTAAAGCCAAAACTATCAAATTAACACTTTCTGAAACAATATGATAAATGAACAGCCATCCTTCAAAATTCGCACTCATCTGAATTTTCCAGTGCAGTTCTCCAAGCTGACGTTGTTTGCAAAACATCCATGCTAAATGAAAGTGTGCATAACAATGAATATAGTAGTGAAGACAACATACACACATTAATTATATTGGGAGAAATTGCTTACAAAACTATGTACATTTAACTGCATCCATAATATGTTTATTAGCAGAAATGTGCACTAAAATGCTGAAGAATTTTCATGAGGATTTTTTTCAAAATAAAATTGCAAATTGCTGCAGAAATGTGGAGAACTGAATCTAAAATTGGGGGGAAATAAGGGAGATAACAGAATGGACAGATCCTCCCATCCCTATTCCAGATGCATTGTGGAAAGCAAAGATGATGGTTTGGTATTCAGGAATCAGCAGGTGAATCTTTTAATGACACATCAGTAATATTTGCTGCTATCTGCATGTCAAGCAGGATGTTTCAGTAATCCTTCTCATCCAAATTTCTACCAGAATTTGGGAGTTCCAATTGATCAGGTGCTGTTTCTGAACTGTAACTGTAACATTAGGAATTGTCCATTATTATATTCTGTATTTATTAATTTTCTACAGAGCAGCGTGCATGCACAATTTGCCACAGCTTTCAACTCCTTCAGCACACATGTGTATTCTGGTCATTGCCGTATTAACATGCATGTGTGCTTTGGTCAAAATGGGGGGCACCCGATTCTTTTTGCATGGTGAGTGCACAGGAGTACTACATGCATATAAATATTAGAAATACATCACATACAAAGAATCGAGACATGATCATGCATATCCCATCATTGCAGCAAGGGAGAGACATAACTGGGCATAGGAAGTGGCCTTACACTGAATCAGACCTTTGGTCCATCAGGCTCGGGACTGTCTGTCTGGCATTCAGGACACTCTCCAGGCCAGTCCTCTGGCTACCCTGAATGGAGCAATGCGTGTGTAGTTAGAAACCTTTGACTTTTTTTGTGGTGGGAATGTACCCTATTGTAAAAAAGAAAAAGTCACATCCATTGCTCTGCCATTTTTGCTTGTGCCTCCATCCTCTACTGGTACTAGAAGGGTCCCCATGATAGAATGCTTTGGCTGGAAAATCCACCCCATCCCCAATCTACCCTGACTGACAGCAGCTCTCCAGGATTTCAGATAGGGGTCTCTCCCAACCCTACTTGGATATTTATTAATTAGTTTTATTAATTAAATTTATATCCTGCCCTTCCTCCCAAAGGAGCCCAGAGTGGCAAAGAAAACAACTGAACAATGACATTCTAAAAACAATTAAAACATTCTAAAAATAGTTTCAGATAAAAAAGATTTTTTTCCACCCAGTAATATGCTGGGGATTGAACCCTGGACCTTCTGAATGCAAAGCAGATGCTCTACCCATTGAACTACAACCCTTTGCTTGAATGGAAGGAAATGAAGTTAAAAGCTTTAGGAAATTGTGCATCATCCAATTGTAGATATTTTTAGAAATTCCCCAAATTAAACCAAAACTCAGGAGAAGTGGAACACTGGGGAGAGTACATAAGAACATAAGAACATAAGAACATAAGAAGAGCATGCTGGATCAGGCCAGTGGCCCATCTAGTCCAGCATCCTGTTCTCACAGTGGCCAACCAGGTGCCTGGGGGAAGCCCGCAAGCAGGACCCGAGTGCAAGAACACTCTCCCCTCCTGAGGCTTCCGGCAACTGGTTTTCAGAAGCATGCTGCCTCTGACTAGGGTGGCACAGCACAGCCATCATGGCTAGTAGCCATTGATAGCCCTGTCCTCCATGAATTTGTCTAATCTTCTTTTAAAGCCATCCAAGCTGGTGGCCATTACTGCATCTTATGGGAGCAAATTCCATAGTTTAACTATGCGCTGAGTAAAGAAGTACTTCCTTTTGTCTGTCCTGAATCTTCCAACATTCAGCTTCTTTGAATGTCCACGAGTTCTAGTATTATGAGAGAGGGAGAAGAACTTTTCTCTATCCACTTTCTCAATGCCATGCATAATTTTATACACTTCTATCATGTCTCCTCTGACCCGCCTTTTCTCTAAACTAAAAAGCCCCAAATGCTGCAACCTTTCCTCGTAAGGGAGTCGCTCCATCCCCTTGATCATTCTGGTTGCCCTCTTCTGAACCTTTTCCAACTCTATAATATCCTTTTTGAGATGAGGCGACCAGAACTGTACACAGTATTCCAAATGCGGCCGCACCATAGATTTATACAACGGCATTATGATATCGGCTGTTTTATTTTCAATACCTTTCCTAATTATCCCTAGCATGGAATTTGCCTTTTTCACAGCTGCCGCACACTGGGTCGACATTTTCATCGTGCTGTCCACTACAACCCCGAGGTCTCTCTCCTGGTCGGTCACCGCCAGTTCAAACCCCATGAGCGTATATGTGAAATTCAGATTTTTTGCTCCAATATGCATAATTTTACACTTGTTTATATTGAATTGCATTTGCCATTTTTCCGCCCATTCACTCAGTTTGGAGAGGTCTTTTTGGAGCTCTTCGCAATCCCTTTTTGTTTTAACAACCCTGAACAATTTAGTGTCATCAGCAAACTTGGCCACTTCACTGCTCACTCCTAATTCTAGGTCATTAATGAACAAGTTGAAAAGTACAGGTCCCAATACCGATCCTTGAGGGACTCCACTTTCTACAGCCCTCCATTGGGAGAACTGTCCGTTTATTCCTACTCTCTGCTTTCTGCTTCTTAACCAATTCCTTATCCACAAGAGGACCTCTCCTCTTATTCCATGACTGCTAAGCTTCCTCAGAAGCCTTTGGTGAGGTACCTTGTCAAACGCTTTTTGAAAGTCTAAGTACACTATGTCCACTGGATCACCTCTATCTATATGCTTGTTGACACTCTCAAAGAATTCTAATAGGTTACTGAGACAGGACTTTCCCTTGCAGAAGCCATGCTGGCTCTGCTTCAGCAAGGCTTGTTCTTCTATGTGCTTAGTTAATCTAGCTTTAATCATACTTTCTACCAGTTTTCCAGGGACAGAAGTTAAGCTAACTGGCCTGTAATTTCCGGGATCCCCTCTGGATCCCTTTTTGAAGATTGGCGTTACATTTGCCACTTTCCAGTCCTCAGGCACAGAGGAGGACCCGAGGGACAAGTTACATATTTGAGTTAGCAGATCAGCAATTTCATCTTTGAGTTCTTTGAGAACTCTCGGGTGGATGCCATCCGGGCCCGGTGATTTGTCAGTTTTTATATTGTCCATTAAGCTTAGAACTTCCTCTCTCGTTACCACTATTTGTCTTAGTTCCTCAGAATCCCTTCCTGCAAATGTTAGTTCAGGTTCAGGGATCTGCCCTATATCTTCCACTGTGAAGACAGATGCAAAGAATTCATTTAGCTTCTCTGCAATCTCCTTATCGTTCTTTAGTACACCTTTGACTCCCTTATCATCCAAGGGTCCAATTGTCTCCCTAGATGGTCTCCTGCTTTGAATGTATTTATAGAATTTTTTGTTGTTGGTTTTTATGTTCTTAGCAATGTGCTCCTCAAATTCTTTTTTAGCATCCCTTATTGTCTTCTTGCATTTCTTTTGCCAGAGTTTGTGTTCTTTTTTATTTTCTTCATTTGGACAAGACTTCCATTTTCTGAAGGAAGACTTTTTGCCTCTAAGAGCTTCCTTGACTTTGCTCGTTAACCATGCTGGCATCTTCTTGGTCCTGGCGGTACCTTTTCTGATCTGCGGTATGTACTCCAGTTGAGCTTCTAATATAGTGTTTTTAAACAACTTCCAAGCATTTTCGAGTGATGTGACCCTCTGGACTTTGTTTTTCAGCTTTCTTTTTACCAATCCCCTCATTTTTGTGAAGTTTCCTCTTTTGAAGTCAAATGTGACCGTGTTGGATTTTCTTGGCAATTGGCCAGTTACATGTATGTTTAATTTAATAGCACTGTGGTCACTGCTCCCAATCGGTTCAACAACACTTACATCTCGCACCAGGTCCCGGTCCCCACTGAGGATTAAGTCCAGGGTTGCCGTCCCTCTGGTCGGTTCCATGACCAACTGGTCTAGGGAATAGTCATTTAGAATATCTAGAAACTTTGCTTCTTTGTCATGACTGGAACACATATGCAGCCAGTCTATGTCCGGGTAGTTGAAGTCACCCATTACTACCACATTTCCTAGTTTGGATGCTTCCTCAATTTCATATCTCATCTCAAGGTCTCCCTGAGCATTTTGATCAGGGGGACGATAGATCATTCCCAGTATTAAGTCCCTCCTGGGGCATGGTATCACCACCCACAACGATTCTGTGGAGGAGTCTGCCTCTTTTGGGGTTTCGAGCTTGCTGGATTCAATGTCTTCTTTCACGTATAGAGCGACTCCGCCACCAATACGTCCTTCCCTGTCCTTCCGATATAGTTTATATCCAGGGATAACCGTATCCCACTGGTTTTCTCCATTCCACCAGGTCTCCGTTATGCTCACTATATCAATGCTCTTCTCTAAGACCAAGCACTCCAGTTCTCCCATCTTGGTTCGGAGGCTCCTAGCATTAGCGTACAGGCACTTGTAAGCAGTGTCTCTCTTCAAGTGTCTTTGGCACTTGTGGTTAGGCCTGTGGTAATTTTGCTCTTCTGAATTTATATCCTGTGCCCCTGCTCTCACAATGCCTACTTCTAGGCCTACCCATGGAACAACAGAATGGGAAAAAATCTCTCTTCTGTAGCATACTGTAAAAGGCACAGAATAGAGGCCAGTATGTTATTCTAAATGGAGTCCACAGAAATAACTGGGAGAATAGAGCAACAGATCAGATAGGGAAGCAGAACCATGGACAGCTCAATGTGAGGCTGTAGGCATTCAGGCTGGTTTCAGGAGTACCTACTTGGAACAACTGAGACATTGTTCCCCCAGAAGCCCAGAATTAACTGAACGTTTTGGTAACCCTTTTGTCAAGTTTGGTGTTCCTGGCTCTGCCTCCTCTGGAAAAACTGATGGTGATTAAAAGGGCCCGCATCCTATTCCTCACACACTGGTTCCATCAGTGCTGGGGAGTTGTTGATTCTTCCAAGGGTCCAGGAGGGCTAGAAGCAACATCTTCCTCACACTGTGCAGCTGGTGACAAGACTAACTCATGTGCTTCTCAAAAAAAGGTCTCTAGAAAAGTGATGTCTGGGTAATTCCCACACTCATTCTTCCTCCTCTTTAGAGTTTCCAGACCCTCTGCATGATTGTTGGCGGTCTGACCCCTATGTAAAGGTAGTAGGGGAATTACAACACCAGTTTTTTAAAAAAAAAACCTGTGGGAAAGGCAATACTGCAAATGTGTGGGAAAACTCAGGTCCAGGGGCCAAGCAAAGCCCTCTAGGCCTCTCTGTGTGGCCCTTGCAGCTCTCATCAGGCTTCACCCCTCACTGGCCTTCCTCCACATTCTCCCTTTTGCTTGGCTGAAAAGTGTACTTGATCTCCAGTTGTGCCTCTTGCTCGTCTGGATGGAGAGATGGGGGAAGTGTGTGCATAGACGCCACTGGATTTGTAAGATTTAAGATTGAGAGCCACATCTAGTGCACCACTGGCATCCAACCTCTGGATGGTTGCCTACTAGGGAATGTGTCCCTCGGGCTGAAAATGGTACCCCACCTCTGCTATACCGCATGGATGATGCAGAAAAGGTACTAGACCTCACAAAACTACATTGCTGTTCCCAGAACTGTTTGCACTTCATACCTCTCCTGCATCTGTTCTGAAACTTCCTTTCCCCGTCAAGAAATGTCACAGCACATTTGCATAATGGCACTGCTACTTAACTGGGAATGATTCTTGAGGGAGTGTGGTGAGAAAGGGCAAAAAACTTATTTGGGTTTTTTTTAAGGGCTGCTTTCCTTAGGTGTTAAAGCCTAATGAATTTTCACACTTTGTGTGTGTATGTAAATGGCATTCGGCATCTCAGCAAAAATTGTCTTTAATACTGGGGATTAGAATAGTCCATTTGAAGAGATTTGCTGTTGATTCCTGTGAATGACAGTCAAAGATCTGAAGTCCATGTGCCATCTTTTCTTCTCAGATTTAGGTGTTTGGCAAGAGACTTGCTGTAGGAAACTGACCAGAGAGTCTCTCTGCTCAGGCCAGTCCTTCCTCAAGCATTTCAGCTTTATAATTCAGCTTTCCATATTCCTCTAAGCCAGGTGTGGGGAACCTTTGGCCCTCTGGATGTTGTTGAACTACAGATCCCATCAGCCCTAGCAAGCATGGCCAATGACCAGGGATGATGGGAGTTGTGGTGCAGCGGCATCTGGAGGACGACAGGTTCTTCACACTTGCTCTAAGCATATTCACTCATTAGCGGCTTATTAGTCTGCTGTCGGAGAGCAAGGCAGAAAAAAATCAAACAACTATCATAGCCTCTGAAATTTAACATTTCCCATGTCTCTTTTCAGAAGAAAATGTGTAACTATGAGAAATGTTAATGTTCTGAAATAGAACGTCTATCTGTTTGTGTGTATGTGTTGAGGAGAAGAGAGTGAACTGACAACCTGTAAAAATGAACTTCTTGCAGAAAGCAGAAACAAAAACATTTTTTTAAAAAAGGCTGCCTTCAGGGTACTTCATTGAAAATATCATCCTTCTGATTAAAACTTTGTAAATAGTAATTATTGTACACAGATCTTTCAGAAACAGGTTTTTCCCCCTTGAATGCAAATGACTTCACAGTTGAAAGAGGATGGTGTATGCTGGCAACAGGGAGAAGATTAAATCTTTGGAGGAAAATAAAATGCAGCTATTTCACTTTCCTTCACAACTCGGTTAATCACTTTGCATGCTGCACGAATCCCCCCCCACATCTCTATTTGTTAAATATGTTAATTCAGAGGAAAAGCCTATTATTTCCTAAGAAATTGCTTTTGTATTGCATTTGTATTCATTAAAACTTATAGAAGAAAAGTTAAATCTTGTGCATTTTATTAGTTTGACACCAAACTGAAATATTTAGAGGGAAAACAACTTGGAAAAGGTATAATTATAGCCGTCTCTTGGGTACTTTAATTAGGTATCTCTAGAATAGAACTCTTCTTCCCCAAGCCTGGCAAGGGGGGGGGTAGAGAGGTGTTGTGCCTGCTCTCAGATGGAGGTAGGACTGGAAGCTTAATGGGAAACATCAGTTCAGCAGCCAAGTGGGGGAGGAGCCACAATGGACTTTGTAAGTCCAATCCACCTTCCAGGAGGATGGAAGAGAAATGCAGTTCAGTTCACATTTAAAGGAGAACTTGCTTCATTCCCATTTTCCAAAACAATATGAGAACCAAAACACAGCCATCCTTCAACATTTGGTCTTCTCTGAATTTTGCGATCCAAGTCGCCCGCCAGGTAATATGTACAAAAATGCACATACTAGGATAAAGGGTGTATATAAATGCAGTGCTTGTGTGTGTGTGATAGAACCCACCAGTATGGAGGACTCTCTCTCTCTCTCTCTCTCTCTTGCTGCTTATAGCAATCATTTTGGGCTGGCGCTCACAGCACTTTGATCAAAGTGTGAGTAGTAGCACCTCATTTTTTTTTTTACTAAAAGAAGCACTGTATAAATTCATATACTAGTTAAAATAACATACACATGCATTGTAGTAGACAAAAATGCTTTGCAATAATGTGTGCATTTGGCAAAATTGCATGCAGCAAATGTGTATAGTCGGAGAAATGTGCACTAAAAGGCTGGTTATTTATTTATTTATTTATTTCATTTATACCCCACCTTTCTTTTCATGAAACCCAAGACGGCTTACATATGGTTTCCAGGTGGTCTCCCATCCAGTCACTGACCAGACCTGAGCTGTACTTATGTGCCTTCAGATCATAGCCTGGGACCAATTTTTATTTTTTAAAAAATACAAAGTGATGTGGAACCATGGAGAACTGAACTGAAGACTGGAAAAGGAGTAATGTAGGTCACATCCACACCATACATTTATAGCCCAGTTATGCCACTGTAGCAGTCATGACTTTGCCCCCAAAGAATTCTGGGAACTGTAGTTTGTTAGGGGTGCTGAGAGTTGTGGGTCTGTGAGGGGTAAAGTACATTTCCCAGGATTCTTTGGGGGGGGGAAGCCATGACTGTTAAAGTGATACAACTGTGTTTTAAATGTACGGTGTGGATGTGATATGGGAGAAACTAAAATGGGCAGATTCACCCAGCCCTACCTGCTGTCCAGTCTCTCCATGGTGTTAGTGGTGCTCATCCATCTCTCCCAAGAGGAGGCACTACAGGGTTTACTAGTTGTTTGGGGGTTGGGAAGGATTTTTCGTTTTTACCACTTAACTTAATTGTCCTTGCCTAGTCTACATTGCTCCTGAGAGGAATTTGGGAAATTGGCATGGATGATACTCTTATCTCTATCGTCTTTCAACAAGCCTTTTAAGTTGAGACCTATCCCAGTCTGCATCTGTGTCAGAATTGTTTAATATGTTTTAATAATGTTTTTAACCCTTTTTAAGGTTGTTTTTAATTGTTTTTAACGCTGTTTTGTATTAATGTATTTTAAGATCTGTTTTTATGAAGTTTTAAAGTTTTTTGGTGCTTTGTTTGCCACCCTTCGCTCCTGCTGGGAGGAAAGATGGGATACAAATTAAATAGACAGACAGACAGACAGACAGACAGACAGACAGACAGACAGACAGACAGACAGACAGACAGACAGACAGACAGACAGACAGACAGACAGACAGATAGACAGATAGACAGACAGACAGATAGACAGACAGATAGATAGATAGATAGATAGATAGATAGATAGATAGATAGATAGATAGATAGATAGATAGATAGATAGATAGATAGATAGATAGATAGATAGATAGATAGATAGATAGATAGATAGATAGATAGATAGATAGATAGATAGATAGATAGATAGATAGATAGATAGATAGATAGATAGGCTGCTCATGGCAGGGGAGTGAAGAGGCATTCCGTAGAGATAGAGTAAAGGGATTTGGGACCCTGGGACAGGGAAAGGATCCCTTCTGGGGTTTGCCCAGAGCATACACACAAAGTCTTGGGACAGGGAAGGAGGAAATAAATCAGGAAGATGACTCTCAGCAGAGAGGGGGCCAGCTGGGCAGATGCTGAAGAGACCCTGCTTGCATCCAGGGCAGGGCTGGCCTCACCTGTAGATATGTAGGCAAGGAGAAGGTAGCAGTGTTACTCCTGCCTCCCCTGATGTAAATAAGGTTGTGGCCCTAGTTCAGCTCATCATCTGTTCCTCACCCCTTTTTGTGTGTGGGGGGGGAATTCTGCACACAATTACATTTTCTGGATTCCTCAAATCATAGAATGACTATGACCCCCCCTTTCAAACATTAAAACAGAAACTGGTGACAAAGTAGTTCCCAAATAATTTTCATTTCAGCCCTCAGCAACCTGGGAAGCCAATCTTGTAGTCATGAGCATTGGGAACTAGGGGTAGACAGATCTGTCAAGTTCAGTTCTCTCCATTTCTTATTTTTCCAATCTTAAATTAAGTTATCCACCTTTCTGCAGCAAGTTGGGATTTTTAACAAAAAAATCCTTACAAAAATGTGTCAGCATTTCAGTGCAAAATTCTAGTAAACACATAGTTGTGTGCACGTTTGTCCCATATATACCCAGGTGATATACATGCAAAGAGCTTTGCAAGCCTTATGCAGCAATCCAGCAGTTTTGCCAGTTTGTGCAGGGGTTCCCATGCTCCCCACAGCTGGGACAATGTGGGCAGGGCAACCCACTTTTCAATCATCTGGCATCATAATGCCCCACCCATGTGTCAAAGTTAGCATGTGGGGGTGAGGCCAGATAAGGATATGCCCTGCAGAACCAAAAAGGTTCCCCACTCCTGAAATAAATGAATAACAGGTGCTGTTGTGCTTAGAATTGGGAGCTATGGCTTAAAAACACACCCACAGCCTCAGAAAAAACAACCATAGCATTCTAAATATTGAAAGGATACCTACCTGGAGACTGCATCTGTACCGGAGCACATGGAAGTACCCGAAGAGGAATTATAGTGCGTACCTAAAACTGTCAATAAGTAGTTAATCAATCTGCCAGCTTTCTAAAGGGATGACATGGTGAAGCAGCTCCGCAGCTATTACTGGAACAAACTGAGACATTCCTCCTGATCTAAATTCTAGGAGGAGAGACAACTCCTCTGCTTCCCCCCCCCCTGGAAACTAAGGAACAACTGTCACAGAGGGAGGGAAATCACTTCTGAGGTGGCAGCCTAGTGTTGAAACAGTTATAGATTAATTCATCTCAAGAATGTCTCAGGAAGCAAGGAACTAAGTGAAATTCTTTTTCCAACACTGAACTTATAAGAGAAGTTTTGAGCATCGGCTTTAGAGGGGCTAGTGTCCACTGGGTCACTGCAAAGTGGTCTCTATAACAATTTGCACACCAGCAAGTGCCACTTTTTTCAATGTGTGCAGGAAATCAGATGTGCATTTTTTGTGCAAAAAAGCAGGTCAAAACTCATCAGAGTTCACAAAAACAAGACCAGGAGCAGACTGTGCTACAGATCATGAACTGGTAATATCGAAAATCAAAGTAAAGCTAAAGAAGACCAGCAAAGCCATCATAATGCTAAAATACAATTTACATAACATCCCAGAAGAATACAAAGCTCAAATAAAGAACAGATTTGAGGCTTTAAACTTAGTTGACAGAGATCCAGAAGAACTATGTAATGAAGTCAGAGACATTATCAGGGAAGACTGCAAAAAGACAGTACCTCTAGTTAAAAAGAGAGAAAGACCTCAATGGATGACTGAAGAAACTCTTAAAATGGGTAAAGAGAGAAGGAAAGCAAAAGCAAGAGGAGATAGAAACACAGCTAGAACCCTAAATGCATCAATAGAGCAACTAGTACATAGGGACAAAGAGAACTATTTCAATAGTTACTGCATAGAAATAAAAGAGGATAACAAAAAGGGTAGAACAAGAGCCCTATTCCAAAAGATTAGAGAAATGAAAGGGAAATTTAAACCAAGAGTAGGGATGTTGAATAATCAACAAGGAAACACACTGACTGACTGAGATGAAACAAAAGGAAGATGGAAGCAATACACTGAAGAACTCTATAAAAGAAATGCAAGGTTGACAGATTCATTCACAGAGGAACCGTATGATGAAGAACCAGAAATATTAAAATGTGAGATGAAAGCTGCTCTTAAAATACTTGGAAGAAACAAATCACCAGGAACAGATGGCATACCAATAGAGTTGCTACAAGCTACTGAGACTGAATCTGTCCAAATGTTGACAAAAAATTGTCAAGAAATATGGAAAACTAAACAGTGACCCACAGACTGGAAGTGATCAATATACATCCCAATTCCAAAGAAAGGGGATCCCAGGGAATGCAGTAATTGCCTTAATATCCCATGCAAGTAAAGTAATGCTCAAGATTCTACAACAAAGGCTTTTACCATATATGGACTGAGAAATGCCAGATATCCAACCTGGATTTAGAAAAGGAAGAGGCACCAGAGATCATATCACAAACATACGTTGGATATTGGTATGGACCAAGGAATTTCAGAAGAAAATCACCCTGTGCTTTATAGATTACAGCAAAGCCTTTGATTGTGTAGATCATGAAAAACTATGAAATGCTTTAAAAGAAATGGGGGCAGCATCTGATTTTCCTGATGCGCAACCTATATTCTGGACAAAAGGCTACTGTAAGGACAGAATATGGAGAAACCAATTGGTTCCCCATCGGAAAGGGTGTGAGACAGTGATGAATTTTATCACCTCATTTGTTTAATCTATATGCAGAACATATCAAAAGGAAAACAGGATTGGACCAAGATGAAGGAGGCATGAAAATTGGAGGGAGAAATATTAATAATGTAAGATATGCAGACGATACCATACTACTACAGAAACCAGTAATGATTTGAAATGAATGCTTATGAAGTTAAAGAGGAAAGCACAAAAGCAGGATTACAGTTGAACAACAAAAAGACTAAAGTAATGACAACAGAAGATGTATGCAACTTTAAAGTTGACAATGTGGACATTGATCCATACCTTGGCACAGTCATTAACCAAAATGGAGACAATAGTCAAGAAATCAGAAGAAGGCTAGAACTGGGGAGGGCAGCTATGAGAGAACTAGAAAAAGTCCTCAAATGCAAAGATGTATCTCTGAACACTAAAGTCAGGATCATTCAGACCATGGTATTCCCGATCTCTATGTATGGATGTGAAAGTTGGACAGTGAAAAAAGCAGATAAGAGAAAAATCAGCTTATTTGAAATGTGGTGTTGGAGGAGAGCTTTGCGGATATCATGGACTGCAAAAAAGACCAATTATTTAGTCTCAGAACAAATTAAAGCAGAACTATCATTAGAAGCTAAAATGATGAAACTGAGGTTATCATACTTTGGACACATAGTGAGAAGACATGATTCACTAGAAAAGAAATTAATGCTGGGAAAAACAGAAGGGAGTAGAAAAAAAGAGGAAGGCCAAACAAGAGATGGATTGATTCCAGAAAGGAAGCCACAGACCTGAACTTACAAGATCTGAACAGGGTGGTTCATGAGAAATGCTGTTGGAGGTCATTGATTCACAGGGTCGCCATAGGTTGTAATTGACATGAAGGCACATGACAACAACCAGCGTTCACCTCAGGAATTTGATGCACTTGCCAACCCACCTTCCTGTCTCCAAGTGAACAAATAACAGGCAAAAAATTGCTTTTTCATATATGACTATTTTAATTTGTGGCATGACAGACAATGATAACCTTCATTTGTAGAATGATAGTCTGTTTCAAGAACAGAAGCAATTTAAGAATAGGAGCCTCTGAAAAATTCAGTGAATAAGTGAGGGCAAATACACAACAAAAGCATCATCTGGAAGAGCCTCTGAAGTCTGCTCACTCAAGATTTACCCTAACTGAGGTGGATTTTTCATTATCACGCTCACCCTATAATTACTTAAGTGATCCTGAAAAAACAGCCTGTATATTAACATGACGCTTGGGGAATTAAATATTAGAACTTTGTATTCTAGGCTAGAGCTAGACAAAGTCAATCCGGAGCAGTGTCTCAATATCGTCAACTACATCTGGTAAAGGTAAGTACGAAACACTGAACAACTAAGATATCTTATTTGTGGTACGTGAGTATAAAGATGTTTTAAAGATTTCTTAACATGGTGAAACAGAATGCTGTAAGTAGTAATTTCATGTTTAAAGTTGAGTAATTAGGTTTTATATTTGGGTATTATAGCCCCTGATGAAGGCTGGAATTCATCCAACCAAAACGCGTTGGGCATATATTTTATAATGTTCTCAATAAACAAGATTTTTTGATCATCATTCACCTACGTTGGTCTTTTGTCATCCCCTTTTTTCTTTAATCCTCTTTCAAACCATCCAAGTTACAACTGGATTATGTAAGATTATGTAAGTTTTGGGTAAATTAACACACACTCTGGATGGAGGAGGACTAAGAGGGAAGGTGTCTATCTTTCTATTCTCCTGGCCTGGACCTCACGTCCTCTCCACCAGTGTATGCGTATGGGGAGGATTGGGTGGTGCTATGCACATTCCCCTCCATGCCCCACCTAGAAATGTGGCTGTTCCACATAAGAAAGGCTGGATACAGTTGGGATAACATCTATGCATCCCCATTTCTCAGCATACTTGATTGATTGATTGATTGATTGATTGATTGATTGATTGATTGGATTTCTTACTCACTTCTCCCTAAGGTCTTAGGGTGGGTTGCCTAAACCAAGTTAAATAAAATCACAAAATAATAGTTAGCAAACCATAAAACAGCAATGAAAACATAAAACAGATTCATCTTATTATCAGGTAATTCAATGACTCAGTTTCTTGACTCTAAAAAGCCTGGGAGGTGGGATGGGGGAGAGAGAAAGACCATCGGGGGGAAAGAAAACATTGTTGGAGGCAATATGCTCCTGAATACCAGTTGCTGGAAACCACAGGAGAGGAGAGTGCTGTTGCTTCCCATGGGCATTTGATTGGCCACTGTGAAAATAGGATACTGAACTAGATGGGCCATTGGCCTGATCCAGCAGGTTCTTCTTATGTTCTTATGATAAAAGCATACAGGCTCCACATTTCCCTTAAAGTTAGTCATACTGAGCTCAGTGAGCATAATGTCTAAGTAGACTTGCATAAGATTGCACTGCTAAATGCAAATTCTCGGCTCGTTAAGAACATAAGAGACAGCTGGATCAGGCGAGTGGCCCAACAAGTCTAGCATCCTATTCTCCCCTCCTGCACTTTCCAACTGGTATTCAGAAGCAAGCTGCCTATGTCCATGCGGTCAGAGCACAGCCATCGTAGCTAGTAGCCATTCACAGCCTTATCCTTCATGTATTGGTCTAACCCTCTTTTAAAGCCCTCCAAGTTGGTGGCCATCACTGCCTCCTGTGGGAGCAAATTTCATAGCTTAACTATGCGCTGCTTGAAGAAATATTTCCTTTTGTCTTTCCTGAATCTTCCCACATCCAGCGTCATCAGATGTCCCTGAGTTCTAGTGTTACGAGTGAGGGAGGAAAATTTTTCTCTATGCAGGTGAGAAGGGCCTCATCTGAAACCACTTGTTTTTATTATGGGTGTATAATGGAGAACGCCCAGATCCAGAACTGAATTAATCTGCTTCAGAGAAATTCAGGCTTTTTCTGGCGTAAAGCAACTTGAAACAAATTGGACGGCTCGCAAAGTCAAAGTCTACCTCAGGGATTCAGAGGATGCAGCCAGAGACTTACAAACTGCCTGTTAAAAATGGTTATGTCATCCCCATAGTCTCCATAAAAGGAAAGGGGCAGGTGGGAAGGATGGAGGTGAGGAGGGTGTGGTGTGGTGTGGTCCCTGACAGCTCTAGCTTCCAGCTCGGAAATAATATTATCAGGATTTACCTCTTTTGCTTCCAGTCACAGTGCTTACAGGAGGGAGGTAAGAGAAACAACTTATCATTTGATGTCAGTTGAATGGAAAAGAAAAACTAAGCCTCAAACTGTTTTTCATTTATCATAACTCTTTCCTAAACCTTGCTCCTCTCCTACTGAAATATGACAGGTTACTTGCCTAGGCACACCTCTATGATATATGCCATCCAATCTGAGAAAAACCAATGGGAGGGGGGGAACTAATTCCTAGTCCCTCCCCTAACACAAATCCTACTACTTCTGAACTTTTGCAAGCTACTTATCTTGGGACACTTATTATTATTATTATTTATTTATTATTTATTAAATTGTTATACCGCCCCATAGCCGAAGCTCTCTGGGCGGTTCACAACATCAAAATATCAACATACAATTTAAAACCACACATTAATCAATTTAAAACATAACTCATTAAATTTCCAAATAATTTTCCACTTTTACAATATATGCCAATTCCATAAAATGTGTCTCCCCCCCAAAAAAATGGGGGGAGGAAGAAAAGTAATTTCTTTCAAAATTTAAAGTCCCCCCCTTGCATAAAACCTCAGCACCTATATGTCGGATAATTGGCATGTTTAATCTCCTGAGAAGGGAGAGCTATGTCTGCAAATTTCATCCAATTCAGCAAGAAATAAAAAGTTATAGGTATCCCTTTAAAAAAAAAAAAAGCAAAACAAAGCAAGCTGTTTCTCTGACACTTGTCAGGCCCCACCCATTTGGAAGGGGCTTATATGCCTGCCAATGTAATCCACTTCTCTCACAAAGAATAAATGTTTGAGCCGTTTATTCTTTTTTCGATGTAAATCTATGAAAATCTATCAATTTTCCAAAGCAAGATTTGGCTTCATATTTGAGGCAAAGCACAGCATGCCCAAAGTGGTCTGTCAATATGATCCTAAAATACTGAAGGTGGGATCTTTGGTTCACACCCCTAGTTTTTGCAGGAAACCAAGACCAGCCTTATTTATTCATGCTCAGGCTGTATATATGCTTGCTAATAGGGATGGAAGAGAATTTGATTCAGTCTGCATTTAAAGACAAATCTATTAAATTCAAACTTTCTGAAAGGATATGAGAACTGAAACATATCCGTCCTTCAAAATATGCATTATATCTGAATTTTGTGATGCAGTTCTCCAACCACAAAATTACAAATATGCATATAGCAGAGGAATGTGTACATAGAAATGAATATATTAGTGAAAATAACACAAAAATGCATTACATGGTGAGAAATTACTTGCAAAAATTGTGTACATTAATCAAAACCACATACAGAAATGTATTTTTAGAAGAAATTCACACTAAAATGCTGAAGAATTTTCATGAGTTTTTTAATTTAAAAAAATCACAAATTGCTGCAGAAACATGGAGAACTGAAGACTGGAAAAATTAGAAACCAAGAGAACCAAAACTGACATACTTCCCATCCCTACTTGATGATGGTCTTGCAAGTAAGAACTTGTCTGGCTAGAAAGATTTGCTGCTTGAAACCCTGGGGTCCCCTGTTTTCTCTTGCTTTATTCAGAAGGCTTTCTCTCCACACTGTGCTTGTGTCAGAAATGAGGTCTGCATATTTCAGATAACTTACTAAAGCACAAGCTGAAGTCCCCAGTGTTCTCATGACTCTTGCAAATGAGGACAGCAGGATCCAGAATCAGCTTATGTTGGTAAATAGCTCACTGCCAAACAGAAGAAGAAAAACACTTCTTTAAAATGCAATCCAGCCCCTTCTGAGGACTGTTTTATTGCCATGTGGAATTCAAGAAGCCCATCAGAATGATGAATCACGTATCACCACCAGGCCTCATTAACTCACACAACATCCCAGTTCCTCAAAGTATATAATTGAATGAGAAAACCAACAAATCTAATTCTTATTTATGTAAAGATTGTAAAACTCACAGAACATTTTAAAGGAGGTTTTATCACCCTGGGGAGGGGTAAAAAAGAAAAGCAAATGGAGAAATGTCTATGGTTGGTGGAGACACTGCAACCTTATTGCTGCCTACAGAATCCTGTTATCGGTTAACCTCGAACGGCTTCTATATATAGCTACAGAACCTACCAGAGGTCACTCCAAAGTGGATAATGATTTAGCTGGCAACATCCACACTTAAAACGAGAGAAAGAAAGCTGAGAATTGATACATACACCACTAGAAGATGTTTGAAACTTGCATGTTTCAAGTCAAGCTGCTTTGAATAGGGGCAAATATACTGGCCAAAACTTGGCACGATACCAGAGGAGCTAGAGGAAGAAACTTTATTAATCTGTGTGATTAAACCAGATGTTTGCTGTGTGGTGGATAAACGGATGAAAATGTTGGCACAGGAATGGGAGAATCTGTCGATTTCAGTTTCTCTCCATTTCTAATTTTCCCCTCTTAAGGTCAGCTCTCCACATTTCCATATCAGCTTGTGAAGTTCATTGTTGTTTTTAAGTCCTCATGAAACTTCATCAGCATTTTAGTATACATTTTTCCTAATATATGCCTTCATTGCCAAGCAATCTCCCCTAACGTAATGCATTTTTGTATGTTATTTTCAAATCCATGCATTTTTATGCACACTTTACTCAGCCTGTGCACCAGATGCATCCAAAGCCTGGATCCTGAACCTAAGTGGCCTGATTCAGGAGCTGCAGATCACTTCATATTACAATCCACCACGACTGAATTCCTCACTCATCCCTGGCTGGAATGTTGTTCATTCAATGTAGAAAGTGGAAGGAGGTCATTTTGAAGCTGTGGGTGTAATCTAACCAAATTGGCGTTCCTGCATTTTGCGGGGGCCTGTTTGCCGCCACCCTATTTCTGGGAAGACTCGGGAAGGTTCGAAACAGTTTGTAATTGGTCAGGTGGGGCATCTTGACCATTTAGGAGAGGGATGGAGCAGCTATAAATAGCCTGCTCCTCCCTAAAAAAGCACATTTTTTGCCTTGCGGCACCCGCCCACCTCTCCCTTGTCAGTATGGGCTCTGCTAGTCGCCAGATGGGGCTGAGTAGGATTTTTTTTTTGAGATCCTGATTTCAGAAACTCTTTGGTTTTGCCTACTCCATACTGCTTGGGTTTGATTCAATTGGCTTGCCTGGGGGGGTCGTGGTGATTCCGGTTTGGCTGGCGTCGAATTCGGGCAGGTGAGGTAATTGGGGTTAAAATTGAGGTGGATGAGGCATTTTGGTAAAGGGCACCCCCTGGTGAAACATCAAGGCATAATGTCTGGTGTGGATCTGGGGAGTGTCCACATGGGACCAGCTTGCGCATCATGGTGAACGCCTGTACGGCGGGGCCAGGATGCAGAGGTTGGAATCACATACCTGACTCCAATTGCAAGGAGGGAGAAGTTTTCCCACATCCTTGAATGGGGAGTTGCAGTACAATGTGACTGACTTGCCTCCTGGTTTGGAGGGTCTATACCCTCACAGATAGGTTGAGCCTCACCTGCCTGAAGTATTTGATATTCATTAATTGGCTGATTTGAATTTGATGGATTATGTGTTATATTTTAATAAATATAACATTTCTCCATATATGTGTCACAAGTCTTCTTTGGTGTGGTGGCAAGCAACTTTGTGCATTTGACTTACGGGCAAAGGAAAAAGGGTAAAAATAGGAAATGAAAAAGGATCCGTGGGAAGTGTTTTCACTTCAAGACCAGTTAATTCAGTGCACTCAAAATGTGGGGAGAATTTTGAGAAGCACCCCTTCACTTTGATGGAATCATTGCTTGTTGGTTAATAACCTTCCCCTTGCAAATGAAAGATGAGCCTTATATAAATGGCATAACAAGGAAGGCTATGTAGTTAAATCTTTTCCTTTCAAAATTCCATACTGATGGAGGTGGCTTTCATATTCTTAAGTATAAAGTTTATATGCAATTGGACGAAAAGGCAGCAAGAGATGAATGCCTAGTGTAATATTTAATAGACTCAAAGTAGGGCATCATTTGTTAGGTAAAGCCCATTTATTAATACAGTGTTCCACTTTTTCCCCTTTGCAATGCCCGATACCCTTTCTCTTATTTAGCAGTAAACATATATTTACCATATAGCTACCAACAGTTTGAATATACTTTTGTGTTGCTTTTATCAGCTTCATTTTAGAAACATATTTGTAATATTTAGTTTCCTTTGTACCTTTTAAAGAAGCATGTAAAAGTTTTACAAGTGCTTTCAGAGAATTCTGGAAGAGATCTAAATAATTGAACCTTGTGAAATATTTAGAAAATACGTCTTGCCATTTTGATACTCTCTTGCACTATCCTATTAACATTTATAGAAAGGAACTTTCCCTGAAACTTGAAAGAGTGGGAAAAAAGCTCTTTTGCAGAATAAAATGAGTGAGTTCCTGTTGTGGCTCGGGTATTCCAGGAGTGTTTTTTAAAAAGGGGGGGGAAGAATGGGCAGAGTTATAGGCCCAAGAAATTTTGTTGTTTTGGATTGTATTTCCCAAGCTTGAAGAGGTGATGAGCTAATTGGCTTACGAATGTTCTCACTTGGCTAATATAAGCAAGTAGCCTAATAATCAAAGCAAGCAAGCAACCTTGAGCAGCTGAATTCTCAAGCCCAAGATATCATGAGGACAGGATCGGGAGACATCACAGGAGGGGGAAACCAGCTACCTGAATGATGGGAAGATAGTGATCTAATAGGTGTAAGGTGCCCCCTCACAGCGGGTCTTTGAAGGATAAATACAGGACCCCTAGATCACGGAGATTAAGCCTTTAGGGGGCTAACAAAGCCCCAAGATACTATCAGCAAAAAGACCAAGCTTCAGCTTCAAGCACAGTTCCCAGCAAGAATTCACACTGCAGCTGTTTAAAGGCTTCCAACTGCAGGGCAAACATAAGAGCAACTAAAGACAAGTGGGGCGAGGGAGAGACCCATTTGCCAGTAGCTTCAGTTTAGTGTTTTATTACTTGCAAAGGATAGCTGTTTGTAACTCCTGCTTTAATAAACCCTTCATTTCCCCACAGCCAGCTGTGTTCATTGAAATTCCAAACTCAATAGTCTTATGCTTGGGGAGGGGCTAAGCATTTGGCGTTACAGAACTGAATCAAAATTCTCACCCATCCCTAATCACAAGACCCTAAAATCACAAGAATCAATGCTCCATGGAAAATCCAGTTAATTGGCAGTAAACATCAATGTAAGCAGCTCAGATACAACTTCAGCTACCACTCCCCCAAATGCCAGGGAAGAAGGAAGAGGGGGACTGGAGCGACAGAGGAGTAATGCAGACAAAGAAACCAGGACAGTTTAGGGACCAGGGACAGAGATTAACAAGGCAAGAAGGAGGTGGGGAAAACAGAAGAGAGCTATAAAGGGAATGTGGGCTGCCTGAGGAACGGCAACAAAGAGAGGGAAGAGGAAGAGTGATAGGACAGAAGTGTCTAGTGCTGTCAGCACTAATGGTGAGCCAGAAAATAGGAGAAGGGTGAAAAGGCAGGCCGGAGGGGACGCCATTCAAGGGGAAGCAGGAAAAGAAATGAATAAGGGAAGACAGGAGAGAACGTAGTGAGAGTAGAACAAAATAAATATAGTGGAGTCCTGTGATGAAATCGGGAGAATGGAACCCTTTGAGTAAGGTCCTCACCAGGGAGTGCTCTGAGTACAAGATACTACCTGCGGTTCTGAAGACTCCTGGGTCCAGAAGCAGGGATAGATCTGACAAGGGGTTTGAGGGCTGTTTGGCATAGCAAAACAGTCCATCACATAACCACCACCAGCACTCCAACATACAATATTATCAGTGGCTAGACAGGATGATGACTCCCTCTTTGGAAAATGATGTTCCAAGCAACCAATTCATGTCACATCACACCAAGGCTGGTCCTCAGCTCTTGATCAAGTAGAAGTGTGGGTATCAGGGGGGTGAGGTGAGCTCAGCTATTTCCTTCTATTCATCAAACATTTTGGTTTTTTGCATCAGCTGAGCATTTCTGACCCAATTGCTCTTTTTCTCACAAAAGGCTCCTCTTTCATCCTACACCCATTATGGAGAATGCTCTCATTCTTCTAATTTATGAGTTATATTCTCCTCCAGCGTGGGTTGTTTGAGGGATTATGGATGACTCACAAGAGATTCAGCCTTGAGTACAGGGCTCTTCTTGTGTGACTCATGGCTTTTTCCAGTTGCACGGCTTATTTATTTATTTTATTTATTTATTTAATTTGTTAGTCACTTTTCTTCACAAAAGTGAACCCAAAGTGACTTACATACAATCAAACTAACTGGATAAATTCCTATAAGACTTAATTTCTACTTGGAAGGAGGTGGAAAAGCTACCTCAACTGGAAGTTTAGGACAGTGTTATTTTTTTAAGTCAGTGCTAGTCAGACACAAAACAATGAGAAATGTACATTGATAGTTTTGGTGTTGCAGAAATTCTCTGGTAAGGAAAAGAACACAGAACATGAATATATGTCTGGTACAATTACAGAGCTGAAGTGATGCTAAACAAATGCACTTAATAATGCTTATTGCCATAATACTGTGTATGATCGACTGACTGACTGCACTTCTAACATGCCCTTCACTCAAATGAATCCCAGGGTGGTCTATAAACAAATAAATAAAACACAGATAAAAATATATAAACTATCGGTAAGACAAGATAAAAATATAGACAATCAGTAAGACAACAATCTAAAACATTAGTACCACAAAGGGCTGAAATTCTTGCGGTGATGAGCATCCTTCTTACCAGGGAATGTTGTTGACTCCTGTACACCAGCCCACTCCTAAAATGACAGAGCCATCAATATTATTTAAATCTGGGGTAGCCAATGTGCTGCCCTCTTGATGTTGTTGGATTCCACCTCCCATGATCCTTGACCTCCAGCCAGGCTGGCTGCTCCTGATGGGAATCCAGAAACATCTGGGGAGCATCATGTTGGCTGACCTGATTTAAAGGATGCAATGAGTTGCTTCCCCCTCCCCCCATTGCAGTTGTCATCAGTTGCTCAGAAGGAAGGCAGTGGAAGCTTCCAGCCTCCATGCCTCAATACAAGGCAAAGGCACCAGATTCTAACAGGTTTCTCCCTGTGAACGTCACCAAGGAGATCTGATGCGATACACAAATTTGTTCAGGTGGGTTCAAGGTGCAGAGTCTGGTCTCAGCCTGGAGTAATGTGGGCCACCAAATGACAGTCAAAGCCCCACAGGGCAACTCTGGAATCCTAGTAAATTATCTGTACATTCTTGCTCATGTTTCTGTGTGTGGATTTGGTTGAGTCAGTGGCCATGGGTCACTCTCATTTCTCATTTCCATATCAGTTTGCATTATTATTATTTTTTAAAAAGCACTCATGAAAATTCATCAGCATTTCAGTACGAATTTCTCCTAACACACACATTTGTTCATGCAGTAATATATATGGGGTTTTTTGCACAACAATTTTCTCTAGCATAATCCCTTTTAATGTTACTTTCACAAATATTACAAAAGCATGGCACCTTCACAATGTGCACATCTGTGGCTTGTATAAGAATGCCATCCATACTTGTGGAAATGAGAAAATGATAGTGTGTGTGTTATATTAAAAGATGGCATCACCTCTATAGATTGTTTTTGTTTGTCATAGATATGAGCTGGCCAAATGCTTGGGATTCATACAAGAATTATGTTGGCATTTGTTATCCTTGGTTTTACTTAACAACAAAATGATTTGTAAAGCATTATTTATTCATTTGAAACGTCTGTACCTGGAGCCTTACGAGGACTGTTTTGATTTAGTTTTATTTTATTTTGGCAATATGTAATTTATGCTGTTCTTGAAATATAATAATATAATAAAAAGATTTTGTAAAAAAAGCAATGTGTTTTTATGCACACCTTAGTATATGCATTTTTGTAAGCATTACTTGACTGGAGAACTGCATTGCAAAAGTCAGAGAAGAGCAAATTTCAAAAGATAGCTGTGTTTGGGTTCTCATATTGTTTCTGAAAATACAAATTAGGTAGGCTTGCCTTAAAAGGCGAACTGAATGGAAATTCTCCCCAATTCCTACCAGTGCCTATTGCCAACACTATTATTTTTCTCGGGAACTGGTACCTTGGAAATTCACAGGAAATGTGTTAATTCTAGTGCAATGCTCATTATCTGGCACATTTGAATAAAGAAAATTATAGATACCCAGTGCCTCCAATTTGATGTACGCTCTGTGTCAACTTTGTTTCTAGAAGTCTAAAAGTCAGCCATTCTTTCAGGCTGACTCAATGAATGCTCATTATGTAAACTACTGCAATCAATCTTAGAAATTAGGAACTAGCTTGAGTGCTCAGTTTTGTCTAATCAGATTATTAATAATATAAATAGGCTTTTA
Organism: Rhineura floridana; assembly: GCF_030035675.1. Classification (NCBI taxonomy): domain Eukaryota; kingdom Metazoa; phylum Chordata; class Lepidosauria; order Squamata; family Rhineuridae; genus Rhineura; species Rhineura floridana. The sequence continues at coordinate 13,478,461 of NC_084495.1, read as the reverse complement.
ATTAACCGCTGGGTGTACTCCCTCTTCCACACAAACACACAAACTCTGAATCTCAACACACTGTCATTAATAATAATGTCATTCTGTGTCTCCAAAAATCTTGAAATCCTTTACTAAGAAACTTTCTGGCATTTGCCCAACAGTTTGTCCCCCACAGCTTCACCTTCTCCTTTAGAACCTGATACATCTTAGGTTGCAGTCCCACTTACCTGAGAGCAAGCTCCCCGGAACTCAGTGTAGCTTACTTGTGAGGATACGTACAGGAGTGCGCTATTGAAACACATATCTGTGGACATCTTAATTACAAGTTTAAAGCAATATAGGGAGGGATAGGGAGGAGGGTCAAATGTCATTCAGTTCATATTTAAAGGCAGATCTATCAACTTTTCTGAAACAACAAGAGAACCAAAACACAGCCATCCTTTGAAATTCCACCCAAACAGTGCTCACAAAAATGCATATATTAGCGGAAAATGAGTATAAAAATATATATGTCTGTGAAAACAACGTACAAAAATGCATTATGTTAAGGGAAATGGCTTGCAAAAATGTATATATTAGTCAAGACTGCATATAAAAATATTTATTATGGGAAATTCATGCAAAAACACTGAAGAATTTTCATAAGGATTTTCTTTTTCAAAAATTGCAGATTGCTGCAGAGATGTGGAGAGCAAAATTTAAGACTGGGACAATGGGAAACTGAGAGAACAAAAATGGAAAGATTCTTCCATATCAAGGGAGGGAATAAACTCTCCCATGATCAAAACTACCCCCCCCACACACACACAAGCCACTATTAGCTCTGCAGGAGGGGGTAACACGAGCATATTGCTGGTGGCTGTATTTTTTCCTGCAGCTAAGCTAATTGCAGCTTTTGGAGGAAGGCTGGCACTTCTGGATCTTCAAAAAAGGTGGGCAAAAGAGGATACAGATTTGCATATACTAATTTATATGTTTACATGCAAATTTAGAAATCATTGCTGTTATCCAAATAGAAATGCAATACACCTCACTAGGGATAAAAGAAGCTGTCAATTTTGGGTGTCTCATTTTTCAAACTTAAATTCAGTTCTCCACATTTCTACTGCAGTTTGCAGGGTTGTTTTTTTTTTTTTAAACACAAATCATGAAAATTCATGAGCATGTCGGTGTGAATTTCTCCTAATAAACACATTTTTGCATGCTGTTCTAATGTACACATTTTTGCTAGCAATTTTCCCTAATACACTGCAGTTTGTGCCTTATTTTCACTAGTACAGTGATTATGTACACTTTCCCTATATACTGTGCGTATATATATATATGTATATGTGTGTGTGTGTATGAACAAAATTGAGATTAACCAAACAGAGGTTTTTATTATATTAACAAAACGTTTCAGCTTCCGCCTTCATCAGCTGCCAACATACAAATGCTGTTACCAAGGTGGCAGTTATAGAGCTTTGAGGATGGAATGCTCAGAGGGGCTTCTTTTGCAGAAGGTAAGTAGTGGTGGTACTGTCCTCCAGGTTCAGGCCATGTGGTGCCAATGTGTCCAGAGAGTAAATCCAAAAGTTCTCCCTTTTGGTCAATGCTGCTGGATCTGCTGGCATCTCTATCGCTGTAATGGAAAAGTCCAACAGGCTGTAACCCTCGATGTTAAAATGCTTTGCAACTGGTTGCTCCACTTTTTTTGTCAAAATTGCCGACTTGTGGTTCCTGAAGCACGTGCGTAGTTCAGTTGTGGTCTTTCCTACGTATTGGATATGACATCCTGGTCTTTTGCATTCAATGATGTAAACTATATTGCAGGATATATATATATGTTTGAATTTTGAAGGATGGCTATATTTCACTTCTCATATTGTTTCAGAAAGTGCAAATTTGATAAATTTGGCTTTAAATATAAATGGATTCAAATTTCTTGCCCATCCTTACACCCCAGCCATAGCGGTCCATTGGGTGGGGTGGGGGTGCTATGCTAGCTTCCCAGCAGGTGGGTTGCTTTTGCATGTGCAAGAGGGAGAAAGCAGACACAGTGAGGAGATTGATCTGCTGCAAACATGTCAGCAGACCCAAACCGGTGCTCATGTTGGTGTGTTTGCACTGTATCAAGGGGTGGTATTCAATGCTAGTTCTACTCACTGAAGTAAATAGACATGGCTAACTTAGACTCATTAATGTCAATGGATCTACCTTAAGTAGAACTTAGTTGACAACAACTCCCTGCTGCCTCTCTTCTTATGTTTTTAATTGTTGTAAACTGTCCAGAGAGCTTCAGCTATGGGGTGATATACAAATGCAATAAATAAATAAATATTAAAGCAAGTCTGATCATTTGCATGCTTGTTGTGTTCGATGGGATTTACTCCCATGCAATCATGTTTAGAATAGGTAAAACTGACCATGGAGGAGAGGGAGGGGGAGGGTAGAGTAAAGGGAAGTGGAAGAGAGGGGAAGGAGGGGGAGGGAAGGGGAGGGGAGGGAAGGAGCGAAATGAAGGGCATAGGAGGGAGAAGGAGGGGAGGGCAGGTTTGTTCATTTGCATGCTTATTGACTTCAGTGGGATTTACTCCTGTGCAATCATGCTTAGTATAGGTGAAACTGACCTGGGGCAGGGGCAGGGAGGGGGGGAGGAGGGGGAAGGGGGGGAAGAGGGGAGGGGAGGAGATTGAATGGATGGATACTGGGCAGAGGGGAAGCCCCTTTCCTTTCCAAAAGGAAAACTTTGTGAACAGTATCATTCTTTTTCAAGGTTTCCCCAACCTTTTACAGCAGGCACATGTAGCCTCCCACCGAAATTTAAACCAAATCTGTCCCTGGCCACATCCACACCAGACCTTTATTTCACTTTAGACAGTCATAGCTTCCCACAAAGAATCCTGGGAAGTGTAGTTTGTGAAGGGTGCTGAAAGTTGCTAGGAGATGCCCTATTCCCCTCATAGAGCAACAATCCCCAGAAGTGGGGCTGGCTGTTTAACCACTCTGGCCACTGGAGCTGTGTCAGGGAACTAGGAGTCTCCTAATAACTCTCAGCACCCTTCACAAACTATACTTCCCAAGATTCTTTGGGGAAGCCATGACTATCTAAAGTGAAATAAAGGTATGGCATGGGTGTGGCCCCCTGATTAGCCAAGCCAAGCAGCTATGAGTCATTGTGTTCCATGTAAAATTTATTAAATTACTAAAAACCAGCCAGGCATTTTTTTAACTTTTAAACTGCAGAAGATGAAGGTCAGAGTATGGGGCAAGGCCAGTAACAGGAATACAGGTACTCTATGAACATGGCTGATCTTTAATTAATTTCAACAAATTATGAGATCACTGACAAAAAAAAGTCCAAAAGGGGTCTGATTTTTCTCTCTCGTTTTACACTTTGAACTTTTGATTCTCTCTGACTGTTTTGTGTAATGTCATGGAAACATAGAGGGTTGTTAAGCAAGTGTTTCTCAGTTTAGCACAATAGGTCTTGTAAGGTTTTGTTTTGAAATGGTTATGGGAAGCATCAGCATGGCATGGGGGTATTTTCAATTTAACATTGCAGAATGCAAAAAATCCATGCTGGCTATAGTATACAGCCACTCTCATATCTGTATAATGCATTTAAATGTTCGCAAGCATCTTTGAGATTCTTCCCACCACACAAACAATTTGTTTCAGGTTTACAAGCTGTCCTTATACTCTGCAAGATGATTCACCAAGCCATTTCTTTCTAACACTTTCTTTCCAGCACTGCTTAAATATAGATGACGCGGTTCTTGTGCAAAAAGACACAATTATTTAGTTCTTTGTTACTGATGAAATTATCACAAAGGCTGCAAAGGCAGCACTTTATAGATGATAAATAGCCTGACTCCCAACCTGGAGATCTGCTGCTAAGAAAAAAAAACACCTTGACCTTTACTTGGTTTCAGAATGATTTCTGTGATAGCAGGAAGCCTCGTCTGCTTCTTTAGTCTCCCATGAACTTCAAGGGTGCCTTTTATTAATCACAAACAGTCAGGGGGGGGGGGAACCACAGGAAAGCACAGCCCAAATAGTGGTCAGACAAAGAAAATGAGCTGTGGAAGAATCCTTATTGGTTAATGGAAACAATGACATTGGAACATCAGTTATATTCCAATGGCTTCATAGGAGACTCCTAACATGAGTGCTGTGTCAAATTCTGCTCCCTATTTTTGTGAAAGAGCCCTCTCCCCAGACTCTTTTTCTTAAGAATTTCTGAGAATTTTGGGGGGGTAGGGTAGGAGGTGTTCTGGGATACTGTAAATGTATGAGATGGCCAAGTGGATTTTTTTCCCTTCAGTGTCTGCTCCCCCCCCACACACATGTGATTGCTGCAGCACAGGGCACTTTGCACAAAGGTGTATGTGTTGGCAGAACATCCTACCACAGCCTTCAGCAACCTGGCACTCTCCAGACATTTCAGACTCCAGGAAGTGTTTTGCTCAGAATCCTGCCAAACTGAGCAGGATTTAACTTCTGCTCTTCAATTTGGACTTCCTAGCAAGCCAAGACTGGGTCACAGGCCAGACACTCCCCACCCCTGCAACAGAGTAAAGTCAAGCCCAACAAAACAAGGCCAATGCAGGCTAAGTAGGATCACAACAGGAAAGACAAATCATAATCTGTCAGCACCCTGGACAGATCACTGGCTGGACAGCTGATATCTCAGCACTATGGTGATGTCCTAAGAAGGTTTGGTGGTCTGGACCTGCTATTCGCTCCACCCCCTTTGAGAAGCTGTGTAGGGTCATTGCTTGATTTTGAAGCTGCTGGCTCCTGTTGCATAAGGGGCACTGAGGATGGTGGACTTGGTAAAGCCACTTCCTCTAGCCTTGAGGGTCCTGGAATGAGAGGACGATGGCTCCCCAAGCAAAGCTTCCCATCTGAGTCTTCCTCTGAGCCAGAGAAGGGACAGAGCCCAAAAAGCATAACAGTTAGTAGCCTAGAAGCTGTAGCACACAATAAATGAATCTTCAAAGACTTCCATCTTCAAAGGTAGACCCGCATTGTAGTAATCTAATCTGGGGGTTATCATTGTATGAATAACCATGAGGGGTTAATGCTGTTTGTCTCCAAAAGCACAGTCTCAATTGATGCACCTGCCTTTGGCAGTGGGAGGCACTTTATGCCATGGAAGTAGCCTGTCATTTTCTAACTCCTGTTGGACTACGACCTGGGAGACCAGGGTTCGAATCCCCACACAGCCATGAAGCTCCCTGGGTGACCTTGGGCCAGTCACTGCCTCTCAGCCCCAGAGGAAGGCAATGGTAAACCCCCTCTGAATACCACTTACCGTGAAAACCCTATTCATAGGGTCGCCCATAAGTCGGAATCGACTTGAAGGCAGTCCATTTCATTTCATTTCAGCACATATAAGGCTAGCCCATCGATGCAGTGCAGGCTGATTCATGGGGGCATATGGTGCACTGCCCTATCAGCCTCGGTCTGCCACCAGCCAGCCCTCACCTGCCTGCCTTCACACTTACAATCAACCCAGGCAATGCCACAGGCTGTTAGTTCCCTCCTCCCAGAGCTTGGCAAAGTTACTTTTTTGAACTACAACTCCCATCAGCCCCAGCCAGCATGACCACTGGATTGGGCTGATGGGAGTTGTAGTTCAAAAAAGTAACTTTGCCAAGCTCTGCCTCCTCCTTAGTATTGCTCCCCTTGTATAACTCAGCAGGGAGGAGGATGGGTGTTCCCCCAAAGGGGCGGAGATTCTTGATAGGATACAGGTAGGCAATGAAAGCAAATGCCAAGTGCTCTTCAACCAAGCTTATTCATAGGACAAGGGCAAAAAGAACAAAGGAAAGCAAAAACAGATAATCTTACAGCCCTTTCAGTCGCCGGAGAATCCCTCCTCTGTTTCAAACAATGCCACCAAACTCCTAACAATCAAACACATCTTCCTCCTTATTTCAAGTTATGCAGTATGACCTCACTGAGAGGGGGACTATCAATCTGATGTACTGTTCTACTATGCTACTGAAGCTGAGTCACCACTATTTACACTCCATTCTCCTGGTCTTGAGAGTATTCTTCCCAAGCCATAGGCTAACTTCACTTCAAATGGATGGCTGCTCGCCAACAAAGATAACTTGAAGCCCCCAGCTCTCTGGATGTACCCCCCTCTCTCTGTGGCTTTGACCTGCAGCCTGCAGCCCCTCCCACTGTGTCTTCCTGACATCCTACATCCGTACCCAGGCAGTTAAGCTTTTATGCATTCCTTTGAGGAGTTAACCTTTTTAGGAAAAGAAAGCTAATATTGCAATGACACAGCTACATATAAAAGCAGATTCTTAAGCAGATTCTGGCCACTACATAGGCCTCAGATGGGGCATTAAAAGGGTGATTGCTGGAATCCGCCTAGTGCCTCAAAATACAATATTCTTCTGTGTACTTTCCAATACAATGGGACAAAACTAGAAGTAGTTGACTCTGCCTGTCAGTGTCTCTGGGTCCACTTACTGTTGTCTTCCTTGCCTTTTACCCCACCAGTCTCAGTGGACACCAGGCACCAGCGTGTAGGGGACAAGCTTGTCTACATCAGCCAACAACTCCCTAATTTTGAAATCATCTGATTGACCATTGAGAAAATTCTGAAATGGATGGAGGGATCTATCTTGTTGTTAATTGAATAAAGGCCAATGGTGAGGAATGCCCTACTCTCTCTCCCCCCTTTAAAACAAAACCCTTCAAAAAGCAGTGGCATCACTATCACAACTCATTTTAGGCCAGGGTTTGATGTCATTATTAATTATGCTGCACCTATTGAAGACTATTAGCCTATTCCACCAATGTGGTTAGTGCTTACCATGTTGGACCAGGGGAGACTGGGGTTCAAAGCCCTACTCAGCCACGAAGCTCAGTGGGTGACTCTAGGTCAATCATGGTATCTCAGCTTAACATACCTCACAGGAGTATTGTGAGGATAAAATGGCGAGGAGGAAAATCATTTATTTATTTATTTATTTATTACATTTATATACCACCCCATAGCCAAAGCTCTCTGGGCAGTTTACAGCAATTAAAAACAATAAAAACAAATATACAAATTTTAAAACACAAAAAACACAATTTTTAAAAAATTAAAAACAATTTATAATATACATGACCTTGAGCTCCTTGGAGGAAAAGGTGGGATTCAAATGTAATAATAATTATTAATTAATGTAATTCATATAATACCCACTTGGCCAAAGAGATACCCACTAATAACCCAGACCAATTTCACCTGCCCTCAATGAACTATATTTAGCAAGCCTTATACAGCTTCAGGGCTTTAAAGCCAGTGGTTGTTCCAGTGAAAAATAAGGAGAAACACACATTCATTTCTTCATTTTCTTTTTCTTTTTTACCCAAATAGATAACTCGTAAAACACCTCATGGAAGCAAAATTGAGAGCGAAGGTGCAGTTAATCTTGGATGGGGGGAATATGCGTCCTCAAATGGCTGTGGAAGGAAAATGCATCTCTCTCTGTATCTTGACTGAAGCCTGATTCAAAGGAGCAATATTAGTGATTTAACATGAATGAAACACATTTTTATAATCCTTATCAAGTGTTCAGTTACTAGATCAGCATAAAGTGCAGCTTATTAAAATGGATAAGAGAGGGGGTTATAGGATTCACATTGTCAAAAGAAGAAAAGTGTTTAAAATACAGATTTCTTTAATCTGTCACTCAGAAAGTATGGCACACATTACTGATGGGACCTTGTGTGCACATCTAACGTTCAATTAGACAGATCCTGACAAAGAGCAGAGTAGAAGGATTCTTCCTGGCACACTACGACAGCTTTCTTACCCAGAGTCAGGGAGAACCTTTGAAGACCTGGGCTTGGTGACAGCGATGTGCATGGAACCTTTGCACATTTGAGGGATGAGTTAGGGTGGGGGAGGGATGGTCAAGGAACTGTCAGTGCAGCTGTGGAACTCCCCCCCCCAAAAAAAAGATGAATGTCAGAAAACTGAGAATTATTATTGGAGGATTTTTGAATATTGAAATGGAAAGGACAGCAGAGGCAGGCTAGTCTGTTCAGAGTCTTGTCTGGGCATTGGGCTCTCCCAAGTGGTTTGTGCAAGGTCGGGAGGATTGATTCTAGACCTTTTGAGGTTTGTGGGATGGAAGAAACAGCTGATCATGTGCTGTGGGACTGTGTGGTATGTGAAACGCAGGGAGCCTCTTCTTCATCGGTTTAGTGATTTAAGGCTTACAGACTTGCCAGTGGGGGCTGCCTTCAAGACAATAATCTCTGGAGTGTGGTGCTGGAGATTTGATGGCACTTTGTGAAGGCTACAAGGCTTTATGAAAGGCTGGGAGTGAAGGATGGGTAATCCAGTTTGCCAGTAGGTGGCGGTATTAGGGCCTTTCTTTGGCCTTGCTTTGCCATTAAACTGGAGAAGGATGAGGAGAAGAAGCTTGTAGCTACAGGTGGAAGAGGGGCAAGGTGGTGCCTTGTTGGAATCCTTGTTGCACTCAGCCTGTGAAACAACCTCTTGGTCTCACTCACCTCCACTATCCTGAATCCACCCCCCCAATCTGTCCTGAAAATCTTACCTACCTAACACAGTCTTGGCCCAATATGGAACTTTATTGAGGGGGGGGTGGTCAATCCTACTTGCACTTGAAAATAATTTGGCAGCCAGAATTTTCCTGCACACTGTACTGAGGGCAAGAGAGTGGTGGGTGGGTGCAGGATTCAGGTCTCCTTCAGACTGCATTTTTTTTTCCTGGGTGCACTCTGCAACATGTTATTGATGCAATAGTAGCACATTAGTGGTGGGTTTGTACTGAGCTGTCCACACATCATTCTGCTTTATTAGGTGTTATGTGATGCTTTCACAGTGCTATTGCATTGCCATATGGAAGGGCCCCCTTGCACTATAGTGCAACAAAAGTGTGTCAAAAAATAAACTGGAATGTTTGAGGTACAAAAAGGTACTGGATGTCCACAGAAAGTTATGAGGCATACACTGATAGGAAACAGAGGAGTACATCCACCCCAAAACCTTTGCAGATGCAACCATTATTGAAAGCAGGATCACATATAACACACACACATCAATACCATCATGAGCACAAATCATTCTGAATGCATGATAAGAAGGATGTCTGGGGGGCACTGAATGCAACTGGTGGAGGGGAGGTGAAGCCTGTCCTTAAATAATCAGTTCCCCAACACCTCATCCAAACACTGTGCAGCTTGCCCCTGCTAAATCACTCAGCAGGAGACATGGGACAAAAGCATTCCCTGTCCACCTGTTCTCCAGGAATAGGGAAAGAAACAGGAAGGTTTTTTTAAAAATGCATAGATAGCTGGGCCTTCATCGTGAACCATTTCACTTGTTCTGTAATATGACTCTTTGCCAAGGATTCAATTTAGTCAGTTGTGGTTTCTGCAGGAATTTTGCGCATGACATCTTGGGCTAATCATGTATGTTTTGCTTCCTTAACCATGTGAAATGTATTGTCTGGTGCCAGATACATGATTTACTGATACTTGCTTATATTTAACATGGATGTTAATATACTGTGATTCCCCAGATGGACATTAGTGATATTATCTCACAGTATATGCCCTTATCTCTTGGTAATTTTCCACAGCCTGTAGTTCTTTAAATTCAAAGACTATTTTAAAATCAGAAACAGGTTTCACCAGAATTGTTGCTTGTGCAGAGAATTTTCTTGAGCAAATGGGTTGGTTGTTTTTTTTTTTTAAAAAAAGCAAACAAACTTCAAAAGAGTTTTAAATAAAATGTAAGTGGTTGAGAAGCTGACATTAGACTTTCAAAGCTTTTTTTTCAGAATAAACAAAATCTTACAGATTAGTGTAATGTAGTATAGATGGATAATTAAACTGTTGTCAAATATTACGATCAAAGGAATCCACAGATATTTGGAGACAGACAGACAGACAGACAGACAGACAGACAGATAGATAGATAGATAGATAGATAGATAGATAGATAGATAGATAGATAGATAGATAGATAGATAGATAGATAGATAGATAGATAGATAGATAGATAGATAGAAAGAAAGAAAAAAAGAAAGAAAGAAAGAAAAAAGAAAGAAAGAAAGAAAGAAAGAAAGAAAGAAAGAAAGAAAGAAAGAAAGAAAGAAAAAGAAAGAAAGAAAGAAAGAAAGAAAGAAAGAAAGAAAGAAAATCTTCTACATAAGCCTTCCAGCACTGTAACTCCTGTGTTGCTCTACATGGGAATTCAAAGTGGGGATATGCTGAGTAGCTTCAACTCTTCATGTCCACACAAAGAGCACATGGTTGTGCACATGAATATTTCCACATGATCTAGAGCTATAGATGGGGAGAAAGTCTGTTCTGTCTACATTTAAAGATGAACATACTTAATTCCACGTTCTGAACCAATACATGAACCAAAACGCAGCCATCCTTCAAAATTCACACTTCTCTGAATTTCTGGAATGCAGTTCTCCAGCCAACCAATATGTACAAAAATGCATAGACTAGCTTAAAGTGTGCATATAATCCATATATTAATGAAAGTAACATACCAAAATGCAATGTATTAAGGAAAAAGTGTGTATTAGGTCACGTAGCATGCATAGTAGGAGATATTTGCATGAAAATGCTGCTGGATTGTCATAAGGTTGGGTTTTTTTTTTTTTAAAAAAGTCATAAACTGGAGTGGAAATGCAGAGAACTGAACTTAAGCTTGGTAAAAGGAGAAACAGATAGAATATTGTTCCTGCTCTTTAGTGGGGGGGTGTTTCCCCCACTCCTCCTTTTCCCAAGAAGACTCAGGAATTGCCCCCAAAGAGAAGGATAGGGTGGGCCCACATGGTGGCCATTGGCCATGCAGCAGGAGGGATGAGGGTGGCTTAAAAGGCAGCTGCTCCTTCAGCTCTGCCTCGTTTTTGTGTTGCTGTGCCCTTCCACTGTCCCTCATTAGTATGGACATTGCCAGTCATCACTTAGATAACAATTTTGGGGGGGGGGATTCTGATTCCAGGCTCCCTTTAGTTTTTCCTACTCCATGCTGCTCAGGTTAATTCAATTGGCTCTGGGCGTTGTGATGTTAACTTGCTTGGCTGGCATGACGTTCGGGCAGGTGAGGTAGTCAGGGGGGATAAACAGCTGGTATATTAAGGCATTCTTGGGTTAAGGGCACCCTCTAGGGAACTGCCAGTGCTTCATACCTGGAGCAGATCTTAGGGGGTGCCATTTTGAGTCTGATTTGCACATCAGGGTGAATGCCAGTATGGCGAGGCCAGGTTGCACAAGTTGGACACACACCCTAGGCTGTTCTAGCAAGGAGGGAGAAGTTCATCCCCATCTTTGGTTGGGGAGCCACAGCCTGTGGTTGACTGACATGCCCAGGGGACTGGAGGGAAACTTCCCTACCAGATAGGTTTTAATCCTCACCTGCCCAAATGTTTTGAATTTGGTTGATTTGGTTCAGTTGGCCTTCAGGTTCCCCAAAGTAGCTATATTATCAATAAATATAACATTATACTAATCTTGGTGTCACGAGTTTTCTTTATGGGTGTGGTGGCAAATGAAAATGGACAGATGTGCCTACCCTTATCCAGAACTCTTCATGAATTTTGAGCAATATATCAGGGACTCCTCCAGATGACCTGTTTATTGAGCATTCATCCTGATTTGCTTGCACAGTGGTTATACATTTTCCTATTAGTTGTGCATTCATCCCACACTTTTCATTTTCCACCCTCTGTCATTTTCCTAGCCACAAAAAGTTATTTTAAAGATAAGAATGCAGGTTTGTTGCAACAGAGTATTTTAAACCATTTTAATTACACAAATCTAAATTTCCAGTATGTGCTTGAATCTCTCCTGCAAAATACTGGCAGTCTGGAGTATATAACGACTGTGTGTGCACTTGTAATTGTCCAAATCCTTGTTGAACATGAAATATCAAGAATAATACTGAGCAAACGAACATGCACAGTTGTTAAAATATATCGATTTCACTATTTTTGAAGATTCCCAAGGTGACATTTCAGCAAGCATTTTTCATGTTAATGAAATTGTTGTGTGTATGTGATAGTTTGTTCCTAAGTATTGATTTTTTTTAAAAAAATGGAATTGAGGAGTTCCTTGAGACATGGAGAAGGATATCAATCATGCAATTTATTCTGACACTGAGTTGAATGGAATCCTGGCATATTGAAGGAAGAAGAGATGCCTTGGAAAGCGACAGCCTCTTCTCTTGCAGCATTCTCAGCGTATCTTGGATTAGCTGCCACCAATCATTGTTTTACTTTGTGAACCATCAGCTGTATCTCATCCCAACTGTGTTTGTATACATATCCATTTAATATCATTTATAAACCACTTTTCTATTGCTCCACAGGAGAGGATTAGAACTGCTGGATGGACACTGAGGAAAACTGTTGAAGTGCAAGAGCAGAGATCATTCATTGTTAGGGATGGGTGAGAATTTCAATTCAGTTTGCATTTCAAGCAGAATTTATCAAAAATCACACTTTCCAAAACAATATGACAACTGAAACACAGCCATCCTTCGAAATTCACATTGATTAGAATTTTGAGATGCAGTTCGCCAACTAAACAAAATTTACAAAAATGCATATATTAGAGGAAAGTATGCATAAAATAAATATATGAGTGAAAATAACAGGCAAAAAGGGATCATGGGATGAGAAATGGCTTGCAAAAATGTGTACCTTTGTCAAAACTGCCTACAAAAATGTGTTTATTTGGAGAAATTCGCACTAAAATGGTGGAGAATTTTAAAGAGGATTTTTTTTAAAAAAAATCACAGATTGCTGCAGAAATGTAGAGAACTGAATTTAACATTAGAAAAATGAGAAACAGAAATTGACAGATCTTTCCACCCCTATTCAGTGTGTGACCTAAAAGTTGATTGTGTTCTCAGTAAGCCAACTAACTAAGAACAGGAGTAGTGAAGGTGTTGCTTAGCAATCAGGCAGAATGGCATGATCTTCACTGAGGTAGCATATCCTCTGATTGGCTGTATATTTCTGAGGGACTTTTCCTCTGTGTGTTGTTGACTGAAAGTTTCCCTGCCTTTACAAGGCCTGGACCGAAAGACAAAACCTCTCTGTTCCTTTCTTCTCAAATGGTACACTATTTGTTGTTGTTGTTCTATTTGCTCAGCAGAGTGCTATCAGGACTTTTCTCTCTGGATCCTGTTTGTATTAGTTAAGTCAGTTTGCGAACAGAAACTTCATAACAGTAAGAGCTGTTCAACAGTCGAAGAGACTGCCTCTGCGAGTGGTGAGCTTCCTTCACTGGACCCTTTTCAGTAGAGATTGCCAATCCTGCATTGTGCAGGAGGTTGGACTAGGTCAACCCCAAAGTCTCTTCCAACTATGTGATTCCATGAGTGTGTGTCTGTGTGTGCAAAGTGGCACACATCAAATCAAGACACCAGAAGTCATTAAAATAAATAAATTAAAACAACAATAAATCTGCAGTCAATATAGCAACATTAAAGGCACACACAAAAAAGATATTTTTTTCCTGTTTAAATAAAAAATGTCTAAAAAAGTTGTGAACCTGACATGAATGGAAGGTCAAAGCTTGTTTCTTGGCAAGTATGGCTTGCATTTGGCACCTTTTAAATTTGGTGTATACTATAATATGTGTAATAACACATATAATAGTGCATATAATATGTGGAAATTGTTCATATTTTTAGTAGAACCAGTAAAAAAAATAGCTCACCTCATTCAGAGAAGGAGCAAGATGGGAATTAGAAAAAAAGACTGCAGATAAGCTTGACATTGAGATTTCTCAGAAAAATCTCTAGGAAGCAGTGTAAATATTATAATATATTGTATGGATGTTATTGACATGTATAGTTCCAACTACCAATTATTGAATCATCATCTTGTCATGACCCTTGCAACTCAACTAAAACTTAAAAATGATATTGATCAGACATTCCCAACCTGGTGCTATCATGATGATTAGGACTGTGAATCCCATCATATACTGTATGTGCTGGCTGGGGCTGATGGGAGTCATAGTCCAAAACATTTGGAGGGCACAAAATTGAGCTGGGCTGGTGTAGAGTCTGGTTGTGCAACTTTTTGTGCAACCACATGCAGAAGGGGAAGCACAAGAACTGTTAAGGAACCACCCTATTTTAATCCTGTGTCAACCCTTAAGCATTTCCAGAATAGTGCTTTCCTTGTGCTTACAGCAGAGATGGAAAGATCTGTCAATTTCAGTTCTCTCAGTTTCTCATTTTTTAAATCTTAAATTTACATCACATTTCTGCAGCAATCTGTGATTTTTTAAAAATATAATCATGAAAATTCTTCAGCATTTTAATGTGAATGTCTCCCACAAAAATAGTTTTTATGCAGGTTTGACTAATGTAAACGTTTTTGCAAGCAACTTTTAATATAAAGTATTTTTGTAAGTTATTTTCATGAATATATTCATTTTATGCACATTTTCTTATAATACATGCATTTTTTATAAACATTGGTTGCTTGGAGAACTGCATTACAAAATTTGAATAAGTGCAAATTTCGAAAGGTGTCTGTTCTCATATTGTTTCAGAAAGTGCTAATTCAACAAAATCTGCTTTAAATGCGAACTGAATCAAATTTCTCACCCATCGCTAACATACAGGACCTTGGATTCCACCTAGTATGAATAAAGTCATCTGACTTAAACTATAAATTAAGCAATAATGGAAAACTCATTTCAGTCCTATATCTTAGAGGGCAAAGAATAAAATTCTAAATGTTGTCATCTTCTAACATTTGGGTGTTAAAATGAAAATAACCATTTCAGTTCTATTTGTTTTTTTTTCTTACCCCTGTCACCCTCACATGATGGTGAATTAGCAATGCCATTCATCTTCATAATTTATTCCTTATATTGCTGTGTCTTAAGTGGCGACTTTTCAGAGGTAATTATGCAGTCAGCTTAATATTGATATTACTGAAATATGAATTTAACTAGTTTGTCCCACTGTGTTTGAGATTTGCTAATGTGCACTACTGTGCAGTAATTGAATTACAGAACATTAGCGGCATGATTACTGTGTTCATAAACTATCAAATGCATTCAAACCCCAACCATGGTTTATTCAACAGCCATCTTATCCTTTACGTACAGCATTGTTGCTTCAACTCTTTCAGCCAATAGTCTGATCATCAGAGGATATTCAGACTAATGCTACTCATTTCCCCCTTTTCCCCTTTTCGTTCTCTTCTTGTTCATATCCTGCTTCCCTTGTTCGCAGATGCAATCAAAAATGTTTCAGAAGCGTTCAGCATCAGAGAGTAGCCACCTGGTGGCTGGGAAATATTGCTTGCACAAGTTCTAGGACTGGTCCTAGATTTCTCAGAAAATGTTTTCTGAGATATTTTTTTCTAAGCTTTTTCTTTTAATAGCTTCCTCTGAAATATTCAATAATTTCATTCTCTTCTATTTGGTGGCCACCCCTTTTTATATTGCTAATTGATGGTCATGGACCACTTCTACATATTTCTCTTCATGTGGCTCTTTTCCTGGCTCCCATCAACAGATTCAGACTTGGATTTCTTCGCTTTTTTATTGCCAGTGGCTTTAATCCTCAGGTTAGCACATGACTGAAACGTAGATCAGATGATAGTTCACACAGAATTAAGAACACTGAAAAGCACTGCTCAGCATGGCTATACATGTAAAGATGTTGTTGCAACACTTGACATATCCCCTGAGTCCCCCTAGTAAAGGGCAGGGTGGGCATGAATACTTGCACGGGACTTGTCTCTCGACTTTGGACTGGGCAAGCAAGTGGGTGTGCTAGGAGTAGGTTACTTGATGAACTCAGTCTATTTGTGCCTGTGCAGCCAACAGTGCATCCATGGCAATGGAATGGAGATGACTTGGCCAGATCATCCCCCAGTTCTACCTTTGACAATCTCTCCTGAGATGGAGTCAGATCAGCTGCAGGAGGCTGGCCCAAAGGCAGAATGGCTGCTGGAAGTGTTGTAAGGGCACAAATTGACAGCTCATCCTCTTCATCTATGTCAGCCAACACCTTGGAGGAGAGGTTGTTGGCAAGCAGATCACTTGTTCCTCCTCCCCTCCCCAGCATCCTCATCCATCACTTCCATACTACTAGGCCCCTCTCCTGGATCCCAGATCTCCTCCTCGTTCGACCGCTCCTGCTAATGAGTGAATATGTTTTTTTGGCAGGAGCAGGAAAACTCCAGCCTGTGGGCCAAATTTGCCCCATGAGGCATCATTATCATTATCATTAAATTAATTAAATTTATATCCCATCCTTCCTCCGAAAAGGAACCTAGGGTGGCAAACAGGCAAGGAAACATTAAAGTCATCTATAAAACATCTTTAAAACAAAACATCTTTAGAAAAATATGAAAAACATCTTTAAAAACAGAATTATCCTAAAAACATATTTAGAAATCTTTTAAAACCTCTTAAAAACTATTCCAGTGCAGATGCAGACTGGGATAAGGTGTCTACTTAACAGGCTTGTTGAAAGAGAAAGTAGGTGCCGAAAAGGTAACAGAAAAGGCACTTGTCTAAAATTTGAGGGGAGGGAATTCCAAAATGTCAGTGCCACAACACTAAAGGTTCACTTCCTATATTGTGCAGAGTGGACCTCCTGATCAGATGGCATCTAAGCCAGTATGTTCTAGTGATTAGAGTGTCAGACTGAGACCTGGGAAACCAGGGTTCAAATCCCTGCTCAGCCATGAAGCTCACTGGATGACTGTGGGTCAGTCACTGTCTCTCAGGCTAACCCACCTCACAGGGCTATTGGGAGGATAAAATTGGAAAGGGAGAACCATGTTTGCACACCACCTTGAGCTCCTTGGAGGAAAGTTGGGATATAAATGCAACAATACATAAAATAAATATATCTGAAGAAGGCTCTCACCTGCAGACTGCACAACAAATTGGGTATATAACTCTAAACCACACCCAGATGTCCCACACCTGACATCATATGTCACATCAAGTATGGGGCAGGTACCAACATGTCTACAAAGGAACAATTGGGAGTTTAAAGTGAGTTCCTTATTGTTCCATTGTTAGAGCAAGGGTTGTTCTCCCTCCCCTCAGCTTTTTGGGGATGGCTGGGATGCATGCATTGAAACTGCTGTTAAAATGGAGAAGAAAAGTTCCATTTTAGCAGCAGTTTCAATGCAAACTGCTTGGCACTCCCAGAGCAGCAAAGCTCCTTGCACTGTGGTTACCAAGCATCCTACAACCAGCTGGCTGTCAGATTGGGAAAGTCTGAGCAACGTGTGGGTGGGACAACCCACCTGCCAAACATCTGATGTCATAATGGCATCCAGTTATTGACAAGTAGGTAGTCCCACCCACCTATCAAAGTTGGCTCATGGGGCCAGATAAGGTTTTGGCCCACTGCGTCAAAAGGATTCCCCATCCCTGATTTAAGGTTATCTATGTTGCCATGTGGTGTCATTGATGAAAGCATGCAAAGAGCCACAGCTAACACTATTATATAAGAGAGTGACCTTGGACTGTTCATTGTCTCTCAGCCTAACCTACCTCACAGGGTGATTGTGAGAACAAAATGGGGAGGGATCCATATGTGCCACCTAGAGCTTCTTGGAGGAAATGGTGGGATATAAATACAATAAATAGCATTAAAATAAATGGCAGTGTGAGCAAAGAAGACTGAAAACTTTGAGGGAGATAAAGAAAGAAGAAAACAGTGCAAGAAGCACACATCAAATTCAAAAGTGTCCTGCACAGGTGACAAAAAATGTGGTGGGGGGATGTTGCTTCTCACCTCTTAAGAAGATGAAGATAAATGATTTCAGCTCAGGTATAGACACAAATGGTTCCAGGTCCATTCACAATAGTGTATTCTTGGGTTTATTTTGTGCCATGTATATTCACATGTCACATAAGGGAAGCATATCTCAAAAATGCCCTTTAGTGATTATCATTCCCGCTTTCCCACCACCCCTTAGAGAAAGGAGCGATTGGCTGGAGTCATGTGGGAGCCATAATGGCTAATTCGAAAGGGGACTGAGCATAGCTTATAAGGCAGCTCTGCCCCAAACTCAGCCTCTTCGCTGTTTAGTTGCGCCCACCCTCCCTCTCTGCAGAATGAGATTTGCTAGTCACCATTTCAGAGCTGAATGGTATTTTTCTTTTCAGATCCTTTTTTGCCTACTTCATACTGCCTGGGGGGGAGGGGCTGATTCTGGAGTGGTGAGGTTGGCTCGCCTTTGTTTTCATGGAGTTTTGGCAGGTGACAAAGAGGGGGGTAAACAACAGATACACTGAAGCATTCTTGGGCTGAAAGGACCCTTTAGGGAACCACCAGTGGTTAATGCCTGGGGGGACCTGGGGGTGCCCTTGTGACTTCACGTGCATCAGGTGAATGCCAGTACAGCAGGGCTAGGATGTGCATGATGCGCACACCTAAGGCTCACCTTGGAAGGAGGGAGGAATTGCTTCCCCCTCCTTGGTTGGGGAGCCACAGCTGATGGTTGAATTACATGCTCAGGGGACTGGAGGGATCCTCCCCTAAAAGATTGAGATTTTATCTTCACCTGACCGAGCAGTTTGAATTTTGTTAATTTTGTTAATTTGGTTTGCTGGTTATCCAAAATGTTATATTTTAATAAATATAACATTATTCCAATGTAGAATCTCATGAGTCTTCTTTGGGGTGTGGTGGCAAACATTTCCCTTATAAAGTAGGGATAGATGAATCTAACATGTTTTATTTATTTCTGATTGTATCCCCCCCCCAATCTTAAGGTCATGTCACCCCACTTGCACATCTATCTGCATTTTAAACAGTACAAAAAGTGAGCATACAAATTCATACACATTTTTGTGCAAATTTCTCCTATTATATGAATTTTCGCAAGCAACTTTCCCTTATATCATGTCTCTTTGCATTTTTGGGCTCACTTTCCCTTAATATACTGCATTTTGGTATACATTTTGTACATTTTGTAAAATTCGGGAAGTGTAAATTTGAAGGATAACTGCATTCTAGTTTGATATACATTGGTTATGGAAGTGCAAATTAGGGTGAAGGGTGGAAGAAGAAGAAGAAGAAGAAGAAGAAGAAGAAAGTTTGCATTAAAATGTGAACTGAACAAATTTCTTCCCCATCCACACAATAAATTGGAACTGAAGATGTTGGTATAATCAGCTTAAGTTGAAAAATTCCCAAGAGGTCCCTGTCACTGTTTTGCACATAGTTAGAATATATGTGGCACATTTCATTTATTTATTCATTTATTAAATTTGTTAATCACTTTTCTACACAAGTATGTCCACTCAAAGCACTTACAGTTAATAAAAAGTAAAAGTAAAATTAATCTATAGTTTTTTAAAAACAATATATAAGGCAGTGGAGCAACCCTTCTTAGGAAGGCTATACAACAGAAGCCCTCCAAAGCCTTCCAAGCTGGGAGAAGAGAAATGTTTTTGCCTGGTGCCTAAAGACGGATAATGATGGCACCAGGCATACTTACCTAGGGAGAGTGTTCCACAAATGGGGGGGCCACCACTGAGAAGGCCCGTTCTCATGTTGCCGCTCTCCGCAAGTACTTCAGAGGGGGCACACAAAGAAGGGCCTCTGGTGCTGAGCGCAGGGTCCAGGATGGTGCATAATGGGAGAGGTGATCCTTGAGGTATTGGCACCAAAGCTGCCAGTCTTGAATGCTTTGAACTATGAAATCATGTACAGAAATTTTTAAAAAGCAATTGTACATTCAGCAATCTAGTTTTAATATCGAACAACTTACTCAAAAGTCCCACACCAGTTATTCCAAGTCAGTAAGTGTGTTAACATTAAAGACCTTTAAAGACCCAACCCTGAATGCACAATGGAACTAGGATGGAGATAATTGCCCCAATAAACTTCACTTTCTTTTTGCTTTCTATTTCCATCACTATTCCCCTGGGCACAAACTCACAATGAATTTAAACAGTTCTGCTCTGCTTTTTTGCACTCATGGGATTATTCGTTCTGGATGGACTGGAAAAATCATTTGTAGTAAATGAAAGGGGGAAGGTGGGAAACTTAGCAAATTACTCACTGTTAATTAAATAACCTGATTCTGTCCATTGAAGCTAATGCATTAAAGTATTTAATGTTTGTTTGGTAAACTGCTTTACTAAATGCTCCTTTGACTTTTATTGGTAATAAACATTAGCATTTATGGGCCATGAAAGCAGCTTCACATCTAGCTTATGCTGTTGCTATTTACAGTTTGTTAATGAAATACCATTAGCTTGTTCCGCATGCCGCAACCTCTCCTTCCCTCCTCATTCTGAGGGCAGTTGCACAACATCTATTGAGACCTGCTTGCAACGTTCCTCCAAAATGGCGCACAATTACACTGATAACTAGAGTGGGCAGAATTACGATAGCTCAGCTGCACTTTTTTTCTTCCTATAAAGCAAGCATATATCTCCCACTTAAGAGGCCATAGAAAAGAATTAATATTGCTGTGCACTCCTCACTCCCATGGCTCATCCATCTAGGTGAGTAGTGTTCAACATGGTTTGGAGAAAGCTGCACTCCTCCTAAACAGGAGCACAGGGGTTTTTTTTGGGGGGGAAGTCGTTGATCCAGCAGTGTTATGTGGCCTCTGTGGTCCAGAGCGCTTCTTAATACTGTAACTGATTGATACCTCAGCTACAACCTTATCTGGACAGAAGCTACAGTTACCCTTGTTAACCTGGTAACATGGACGCCTGGTTGGTTATGGGGTGCCTTTGAAAATAGCCCATAAACTTCCTTTAGTCTAGAATGTTCTCAGATCTGCTAGTGTGTCTGTGTGAACTTCTGTGAATCTTACTTGCATGTTCATGAGAAAAGAGTAATTTGGGGAATGAACGCAATGTGAGGGAATTAATAACTAATACACATGCATAGGTATGGAATGGACAGCCTAATTCTATCCATTTTCAGTCTTGCTGTTGCTCAGTCACAGGGCTGTCCCATCCCATTTTGTGCAGATTTTTTGAAAGAATGCGCAAAATTTCCATGTTTAGATGCACACATTTTGTATGCATTTGCCAATGCTTTCAAGAGCATTCATAATAAAATACGCATTTGGTACTGTTCTTTTTCATGTAAAATATTCATGTTTTTTGCACACCAAAACTGCATTGAAAGATATGTAGAAGTGCATGATCCAACCAGGAGCTGCATTCTGATCTGCAAATATATTCAGGAGTGCCAGATTGGCTTGGTCTGCTGTGAAAAGCAGACTGAATGAATTCCACCTCCCCCCACACACACACACAATCAATATCTGTTTAATACAGAGAGACATAGGGTTGTAACTAGAGTTGCGGGAGAAATTTGATTCAGTTCACTTTTAAACAGGAACCTACCTAATTTGCACTTTCTGAAACAATACATGAACCAAAACACAACCAATCTTTGAAATTTGCATTTCTCCAAATTTGGAAATGCAGTTCTTCAGCAGAGTAATGAATATAAAAATGCATATCCTAGGATAATGCCAGGATAAAGTGTGCTAAAAATGTATATATTAATGCAAATAACATAGAAAAAATATATTATATTAGGGAAAAGTGTTTTGCAAATGTGTACATAGGGAGAAATTTGCAGGAAAATGTTGAAGAATATTCATGAGATCTTTGTTTAACAAAAGAAAGTGCAAACTGATGTGAAAATGTAGAGAACTGAATTTAAGACTGGAAAAATGAGAAGATGAAATTGATAGATTCACCCATCCCTAGTTGTGACAATTAGCCCTACTCAGAGTAGACCTATTGAAAATAAGGGGCATGACTCGCTTAAATCTATTAATCTCAATAGGTTTATTCAGAATATAACATAATTGGACACAACCTATAATAAAAATTATTATTATTTGTTACATTTATCAGTTGCTATATACAAAAGAAGTCTCAAAGTGACTTAACAAGATAAAATACAATAAATAAAAGGAATTTAAAACAAAACAGAACAATAAACAATACAAAATACATAAAATGCTCCTCTGAAAACATAGTAATAGGGACAAACCCTGCTAAAAGATTAACACTACCACAGGATGCAACTTCATTACCAAAAGCCTGAGTGAACAGAACAGATTTAGCCTAGCCCCTAAAGAGGTTTCTCTCTCTGGGACAGCAATCCACAGTTGGGGAACCATCAATGAAAAGGCCTGTTCTTACGTGGTCACCTTCTTCATCTCCCTTGGGTAGCGCACACAGAGACAAAGAGCTCAGGGTCCAGGCTGGTTCATATGGGGAAAGGTGGTCCTTGGTCATTATCTATCTATCTGTCTGTCTGTCTGTCTGTCTGTCTGGCAAGCACCATTCATATGGGTATAGACTATCGAAAAGGGTAGATCCCTATCAGGAGGTGCATACAATCTAAAAGGTGACACACCAGAAAAAGGCCAAAGGAAGGAAAGACCATGCTTGTTTGTTGTGACATGGATAATACTTCATGTAAGTTGGCTGTCATTCTTCTTCTGCTGCTTTCCAGTAGTGGCACAGAGTGGTAAGCAGCGGTAACACAGCCGAAGCTCTGCTCACGGCCGAAGTTCGATTCCAATGGAAGGAGGAAGTCGAATCTCCAGTAAAAGGGGTCGAGGTCCACTCAGCCTTCCATCCATCCGTGGTCGGTAAAATGAGTACCCGGCATATGCTGGGGGATAAAGAAAGGCCGGGGAAGGAACTGGCAATCCCACCCCATATATACGGTCTGCCTAGTAAACATCGCAAGTCACCCTAAGAGTCGGAAACGACTCGCACTACAAGAGCTGGGACACCTCTGCCTTTACCTTTTAGTGGCAAATTCAGAAGTGCAGGGTCCCTTCATGACAGTCACACCACACCTTCTCACATCCACACTCCCTTTTCCATTTTCCCTCATGCCCCTTGCTCTCCATGTTGTCTCCAAGTCCAGACATCTCTAAGATCCAATCAGCATGGAAGGAGAGGCAGTGTGTTAGCTACTGAGAAGATTCTTCTCAGTGGCTGATTCACCTCCTTTCACTCTGATTGGCTCCAGTCAGCATGAAAGGACAAGGACTCCTCTCAGTGGCTACTATGCTCCCTTTTCATGTTGATTGGTGAATACATAGGGACCTGGCAGGGACCCTGCTTTCAAAAAGACCCATGGGTCTGTGACCCCCTGTGATCCCGGACAACTACACCACTGCTGCTTTTCCTGTTTCATTCTTTGTTTTGCCAAAGGGCAAAGGATCTACTAGGATTTGGAAACAATAAGCACACCAATGGAGTGAAGGTTGAAGAGTTTATTCAATGATATCTGAAATATACCCTGCAGCCAACCAAATACAAGGCTCACATCCCTTCTGATTCTAGAGAATCCTGGTGTCAGCAATGGCCAAATCCCTGGATGGAGATGGTTGAAGCAAAAAACCACCCAGCTGGTCTATGCCGAGTTCTGAGGAACAGTGCACCTGTCCCTTATCTATACTGTTAAGCTATAATCAAATTGGTGCATTAGTCCCATGGACTTATATGGCATTGGCCTTAACAATGCCTGTGTAGTCTTGCCAAAGAGAATGAGTAACTGCTTGGCAGGTAGTCTACGGAAATAAGCACATCCTTTCCCACTGATCAAAGGCTTTGCAGGCAGCCAACCATGGGACTCTGCCAAAGCTTGGCTCTCATGACTTTATGACATGGAGCCCCCGGGCCCTCCCATTCCATTCTAATTAGACTGCCTTTAACCACACCCTCATAAGACATTGTGTGACATCATTCATGCTTACACAGAATTTGAATTGAAGTGAAGTGAAACTTTATTTTTACCCCGCCCTTTTTCCAAACTGGAACTCAGGGCGGCTTACAAATAAAACTACATGTAGTTAAAAACATAGAAAAACATACAATTAAAATACAATTAAACTATGCACAACCTTAAAACCGTAAAAGGCACTTAAAAATCTAAAAACAATTTAAAATAATACAGATAATAATATAAAAATAAAACAAGCCTTGTAAAGCCCAATCCTAAACACCTTCTATCCCAAAAGCCTGTTGGAATAAAAAGTCTTTACTTGCTGACAGAAGGACGGCAAGGAGGGGGCCATTCGTGCCTCCCTAGGAAGGGAGTTCCAGAACCTAGGAGCAGCCACCAAGAAGGCCCTATCTCGCGTCCCCACCCATCGCACTTGCGAGGGTGTTGGGACTGAGAGAAGGGCCTCTCCTGAAGATCTCAGGGCCCGGGCAGGCTCGTATAGGGAGATACGGTCTGACAGATAGTCTGGACCTGGGCCGTATAGGGCTTTATAGGTCAAAACCAG
The DNA here is from genome assembly GCF_030035675.1 of Rhineura floridana. NCBI lineage: Eukaryota > Metazoa > Chordata > Lepidosauria > Squamata > Rhineuridae > Rhineura > Rhineura floridana. Next base: position 13,454,186 of record NC_084495.1, on the reverse strand, counting down.
CACTTTGAATTGTGACCGGAAACAAACTGGCAGCCAGTGGAGCTGTTGTAACAAGGGAGTTGTATGGTCCCTGTAACCAGCCCTTGTTAATACTCTGGCTGCAGCTCTTTGTACCAGTTTAAGTTTCCGAACAGTCTTCAACGGCAGCCTCACGTAGAGCGTGTTACAGTAGTCTAAACGGGATGTAACTAAGGCATGCATCACCATAGTCAAATCAGGCATTTCCAGGAACGGGCGCAGCTGGCGCACTAGTCTTAAATGGGCAAAGGCACTCCTGGCCACGGCCAAGACCTGGGCCTCCAAGTTCAGAGCAGAGTCCAGGAGCACACCCAAACTGCGAACCTGTGTCTTCAGGGGGAGTGTAACCCCATCCAGCACAGGCTGAATCCCTATTCCCTGATCTGCCCTTCGACTGACCAGGAGCACCTCTGTCTTGACTGGATTTAGTTTCAGTTTGTTCACCCTCATCCAGTCCATCACTGATGCCAGGCACTGGTTCAGGACCAGGACAGCTTCCTTTAACTCTTTCAAGGACACGGCTACATGTAAAAGCATATTATTAAGCAGCTTCAGGCCCTTACATAGTTTCCAAATAGGGCATTATAAGGGGTAATTGCTGGACTCTGTTTCTTCAAAATATAATATTCTTCTGCATACATTCCAACACTTTTTAAATAAAAACATTACAATTAATTTTCCATAACCTCACATATTGGCAGTTGTGATCAGTAGTGTAGTGGCAAATTCAGAAATGCTGGGTCCCTTCATGATAGCCGCATCCACGCCATGCTCTTTGCTCCTGAGTTGAGAATGAGATTCTTGTTAATGCCTTCTCCCACAATAGCAGACATTCCTAGGAGCCAATCAGCATGAAAGGGAAGAGTGTTTGCTACTGAGAAGAGACTTCTCAGTGGCTGACTCACCTCCTTTCATTCTGATTGGTTCCAATCAGCAGGAGAGGACAAGGAAGCATGTTAGAAGACACTTTTCAGTGGCTAACACACTCTTCTTTCATGCTGATTGGCTTGTAGGATGCTGAAAACATAAGGACACTGCTCCCAAAAAAGTGAGGAGTCTAGGACCCCCTGAAACCCTGGATGACTACTTCCCTGACTTGTGATCCCAAAGAGTCTTCAGTTTATACTAGTATGAATTTTGATTATGCTTTTCAAGGGAATGACTGAAAAGAGAACTGATTGATTGGAGGGAGCATTTTTATTAAAAAAATCTTGCTAAGTAGTTTTTAAATTGTAAGCTATTGCATTATGTGAAATAAGAATAAAGAATGGATTTTTTTATTCTAAGCAAAAAACATGCTTAAAATAAAAATGAAATGATGGAGCTAAGAGGTGACTTAAAGTGCTAATCCATTTTTAACCTTGCTACATAAGTGACAGCAAAATTAAATGGAGAATCACAGGAGGAGAGAAGCGGGTTAACTAATTGGTCTATTTTCTGTACTGTCAGAATCCTCTTAAGCAATTTTCCTCAATTATAACCACAAATCAGCATGTTATTTCCTCTTTACAAACTACCCACTGCCTGAAGACAGACGAGGTATCCCAGGATACTTCCTGATGAATTGCCGGAGACCATGTCCAACTGTTATATAATTATAGGAAGTTCATGGTTTTGTGTTGGAAGTTGGGGAAAAGCCTGATTTCAACTACTAGCACAAGAAAGCAACAACTTTAACCATTTTAGAATCTGATTGGTTATTTTCCCCCTTTTAGTAACATAGGAAGCTGCCTTATACTGACACAGAATCATTGGTCCATCCAGCCCAGTACTGTCTACACTGACTGGCAGTAGCTCTCCAGGGTATCAGGTAGGGTTGCCAGGCTCAGCCTGAGACTGATTTTGTATCTTTAGGAGAAGAGAAAGTCAGCCAAGTCAGGTGTTCTTGCAACACTGTAATGGGAAAAACCACAAGGTGGAATTCTCCCTTCCCCCTGCACAACTTTTAAAGATACAGAAGACCTCTTGGTTGCCAGGACCGGCCCTGAACCTGCAACCCTAGTATCAGGCAGGAGTCTCTCCAGCCCTGCCTGGAGACACTAGGGATTGAAGCTGTGACCTTCTGCATGCAAAGCAGAGGCTCTGCCAAAGAGCTATGGCCCTTTGCAAATCTCCAAAGCCATCATGGGTTTTGATCAAGGTTGTCCAGGTTGTCCATAAAATTAAACAATATTTGTGCACATTTTTGAGCCTCAGAATGTTTTTTCTTTGAGGCCTGATCCACATATTCAGCAAAGTGATGTGGAAGAGTCCCTAGGCATTAGGATGGACAACTTGATTTCAAACCAAAGTTGGGATCACTTTTAGATGCTCTTGTAAATTGAAAACTGCCACATCGGAAGGGATAGACGAGTTCTTGCCTGCTCTGCTACATTTCTATATGTGATGAAGAGTGGTGTTTGTGTGTTAAGTACCTTCAAGTTGATTATGACTTATGGCAACCCTATGAGTCAGTGACCTCCAATAGCATCTGTCGTGAACCACCCTGTTCAGATCTTGTAAGTTCAGGTCTGTGGCTTCCTTTATGGAATCAATCCATCTCTTGTTTGGCCTTCCTCTTTTTCTACTCCCTTCTATTTTTTCCAGCATTATTGTCTTTTCTAGTGAATCATGTCTTCTTGTTATGTGTCAAGAGTATGATAACCTCAGTTTCATCATTTTAGCTTCTAGTGATAGTTCAGGTTTAATTTGTTGTAACACCCAATTATTTTCCACAGTTCAAGAGTGGTAATACTCTTCAAATAACTAAAAGACTGTCACTCTAGATGTTGCAGCACAATTAACTGCTGGTGAAGTAGTCATCTCAAAGGAAGGAAAAGTGCTGAAAGGATCAGATCCAGGCATGGGCTATGTACAGACTCTTTCTGGTCCCGGTACAGCTTAAAATGATTATATTGAAGGACCCAAAACCAGGTTGGGCAAAATGTCCTTGGAAACTGGTGAGTGGAATAACATATTTAGATGCCTATACATACACTACATTTGCAAGGAACTCAGAAGGAGCCCCCAAATTGAAAAGTGATTTAGAAAAGCGCATGCAAGGTTTACAGGAGTGCTTATTTCATTTGAACATTAGGAGAAACTCCTTGATGGTAAGAACAGTTCAATAATCAGACCAATTGCCTGGAGCAGGTGTGGGGAACCTTTGGCCCTCTAGGTATTGCTGAACTACAAATCCCATCACCCAAACCACCATAGTTAATGGCCAGGGATTATGGATGTTATAGTCCAACAACAACTGGGGGGCCAAATGTCCCCACACCTGGCCTAGCAGATGTTGGGCTCCACCTCACTGGAGATCCTCAAGCAGAGGCTGCAGAAGTCATGTCACCTTTCATCTGCTGCACCATGTGCATTCATGGCTGCAGTTTCTTGTGGTCTGTAATTCAGGCAATGTGAAATATATTCAATAAATCAACCAGTCTTCAAGGTTTTTAAACCAATTATACAACAGATGATTAAAAAGCAAGTGATTGGTAACTGTTCAGTAACTGTGCAAGGCAGGTGAAGGATCATTATCTGCATATTGCAAATGGAGGCTGAAGGTGACAGATAGAGGATTGCCTGTTATAGCTGCCTAGTACCTTTAAGGCTGAGATGACATTTCATTCCTGCCTAATGGGAAAAGACAATTGTTTGTTTAGAAGAAGTTGTGACTGATTCTTCTCTGCTGCCCTCAAGTGTAGGGATGGGAGAGGAATTTGATTCAGTTCATATTTCAAGCAAGTTGTTGAATTTGCACTTTCCAAAACAATATGGGAACCAAAACACAGCCTTCCTTCAAAATTCATACTTACATTTTGCAATGCAGTTTGCCATCCAAACAATGTTTATAAAAACGCATATGTCAAGGGAAAGTGTGCGTAGCAATGAATATACGATTGAAAATAGCATGCAAAAATGCATTATATGATGAGAAACTGCTTGCAAAAATGTATGTATTAATCAAAGCTGCCTACAAAATGTGTTTATTAGGGGAAATTTGCACTAAAATGCTGGAGAATTTTCATGAGGATTTTTTTTTTACAAAAATGCAAATTGCTGCAGAAATGTGGAGAACTGCATTTAAGATTGGAAAAATGAGAAACTGACAGAACCAAAATGGACAGATCTTTTCATCCCTACTCAGGGGCAAGATGGTCCTGCAAATGGCCCTGTGGTGACAGTGGAAGAAGGTAAAGGACAGAACATGGCGCTGGATGGTGGAAGTTCAGCATGCTGTTTCTCTTCTTGCTTCTGCTTAGGGCAAAAGGGTCCTTTGGAAGCTCCTGTGGTAGCATCTGGGGGAGGAAGGAGCCACCAGCGGGTGGTGGCAGCTCACCAGGATGTTTATTTCTTCTCCTCTCAAGAAAAAATGGTCCTTCTGAAGTAGCAAAGAGAAGGAAAGGTCACCACCACTGGCATCTGGATTTGACTGGACACTTTCAGCTTGGCCATGTTGTTTGGCACATTATATTGCCTAGTGAAGGCCTCCTAAATCCAACCCTGTTGTCATGCATGCTATTTATACAACCCTATCCACCAGATCATCCCATTGGATTGGTCGTGTTTGGTGATTGTCAAGCCCCAGGTGACCCAGGGGGGCCTGGATCAGGAGGTGGGGGACCCCCAGGGCCCCTTCCCAGCGCAGAGTGACTCTGGGGGGGAGCTCTTTGAGGGTGCACCCCCAGCTCTGCAGATGGGAGAGTTGTCAGATGTGGAAGATGCTCCTGAAGGGGGAGGAGACATGACCAACCACTCTCTGATTCCCACAGAAAATTTGCCCACTCATGTGGAGACCCCTCCCTTGCCAAGCGCCCCAGGAGAGCCATTGGAGCAAGACCTCATGCGTACACCAACTCCACCCCAGGATTCCTTGTCTGGCCCTTCAAACGCCTCCCTGACAGAAACGTCTCCTCCCCCTTCAATGGAGCCAACACCTGAGGAGTCTAGACTTGTCCGATGAGCAGACCTGTCACCTCATGTGCGCCACTGAGAAAAGAGGCTTGGCCAGAGGGAGGTCCTGCGCAGGAGTCAGAGATTACGAGCGAAAACCTTTCCTACTTAAGCCCGCACCCCCCTGATGCGGGTGCTGAGTCAACTCTCCTTACATGCTGCAGAGTAAGCCTGAGTAGTCTAGTTAGGGATTACAGTGAGCCAGTTAGCGAAATCTATGAGACGCCTTGCCTTCGATGTTACTCTAATAAAACAGGAATTAATTCCAGTCTCACCTCCGTTTTATGATTCTCACTCTGGGCAGGACAGTGATAGAAGGTAAAGCATGATTGCTCAGGGCCCTAATATCCAGTTAAATATATTTTTTTTGGGGGGGGCTTCCCATTGTTAGTCTGAGCTTACTAAGTTTTACTCTAAATAGCCATTCTATTTTTAAAGTCAACTGGACGTGCCTTGAATGAAATATGGACGAACAGGTGCCTCTTCAGCCTTCTGCTGCCAACTGATTAGAGACTGAGCTACAGAAAATCCTGTTTAGCTGCCAAGCACATTTCTGTCACGTGGGCAGAATGTCTGCCAACACACTCAACAAATTTGGAAAGCATTGCTTCTTCTTTCCTTCATTCCTGAAGACTTTCTTTTCAGCCTTCAAAGTGTAAAATGTTGCTCTCAGACAGTGTAATGGATATTCTATATGTGGTGTCAAGTCAAGGATACACCATTTGTGTATATAATGATAGCTATATACAGTAGTGATTCAATTAAACAAAATCCATAACTGGCCTCACCTTTCATAACACTCTTGACTCGAGCTGAACACAAGGCAGTCTTGACATTCTTATCTATTCAGGTCAGGCAGTGTTAACTCTACACACTCCAATTTCAAGGCTCCCTCAGGAAAAGCTGTGCAGTCTTAATGAATGCAGAAACTTGCTTTATGCCATCTCGTAGCCAAGACTGTTCTGTTTGAGCTTGGCTAATATCCAGATTCAGGAGTCCACAAACAGACAGTGACTGTGAATGAATTAAGGAAACATGCAAGATATAGGCTCCCTCCCTTCTTCTTCAGACAAAGGGCAGACAGTTATTCTTTAAAGGGAGGGGGGAAAGATTATTCCCTTCTCATCTTACAGTAAGTTTAAAATGGGAGAGGGGGTTCCAATTAATTTGTCAGTGTCACCTTGAAGATTAACCACTGTGCGATGAAAATATGAAAAAGATTTGGAGTGCATTTAGTCCAGTGTGAAACAAATTGCAGCATTTGGGTAAAGATGGGGGAGGAATCATTTTAAATAGATGTATGGCTGGAATTAGGCAGTTCTGACCTGCCCAGGCTTTGCCTACATCAAACTGCCTCTTGCACCGAGTACCTGCTTCTATCTGAACCACTTGCACGTTGTCCCTTTTTGTGTGGTTGGTTTTTTAGAAGACCAACTAATTATATGCAAAAAGGATTCACAAAAATATGTATGTTATTATATGCAAATAAATATATGGGAAAATATGTATAGTCCACATATGAGTATAAAACAGTCAAGTTGCATGCTGCACTATATTTCTACGGCATAATTTTATAAGTAGCGATACATAAGTATTTTATACAGTTCATCACACTGTTGTATGTATCTCATGAACTGGTATATAGGAAAACTGTTGTGTATATGCATATAGTATGTATATTCTATTATACGTATAATAATGCATATAATATGTGAGAACTGTTTGCATGTTTAGTGGAACCATTAAAAAAAGAGTCACAGTTCCTAAACTTATGGGGATCCCAATGACCAAGATTATCTGGTAATTACCGGCGTTAACTTAAAAAAAAATATCAGTGACTTCTATACCAACGCAAGTAGTCCTAGCTGACACATGGCTGGACATTCCTAAGCACACTGAAATCCATAGAATTAGGCACACTGAGGCTCCTTCTGCCTTTAAAGCAGTATTATACGTCTTTGAAGAGTCATGGCTTCCCTCCAAGAATCCAGGGAAATGTAGTTTGTTAAGGCAACTGGGAGTTGTTAGGAGACCACTATTCCCTCACAGAGCCACAATTCCCAGAATCCCCTGGGAAGAGACATTGATTGTTAAACCACTCTGGGAACTCTAGCTCTGTGAGGGGAAGAGGGGTCTCCGAACAACTCTCAGGATTCTGAACACACTACAGTTCCCAGGATTCTTTGGGGGAAGCCATGAGTGTTTAAAGTGGTATCATAATGCTTTAAATGTATAGTGCAGATGGGGCTTTAATGCTGCATAGGATCATGAAATAAGGAAGCAAAGAGAAATAAAAGAAGTCTCTGCTATGTGGAAGAGTAGAAATGCTCCATGATGGATAAACCTGAACCAATTCACTATCAAGTTCGGCATTATGCATGTGCTGCAGCTATGGCAGAAGGTCTTTATATATTCTTTGCTAGCCTTCCCTCCCCCCATCTATTTCCATGATTGCCCTGTCTTATGGCAATTCAAAATTATGCTATGACTGTTGATCACATGACTCTAAGTCCTCACTGCAAATAAAGCCTGTGATGCTCTCTTTCCTTAGGATGTGTAGAATCTTAATTTTCATTCCAAGCTGAAGAAGTACTTCTCAGAGAAATGATGATCAATTTCTAATGCAATCAAGCGTTAAGGGCCAGATAAACTCACATCCCAAACCAGATAATTTTGGATTTCCACAACACTCATTAGTAATACTAAGGGTGGTATCCAGCATTCTCTGTCTGTTAGCGCAAAGGCAAGCTTTAATGTTGTGCAACAGAGGAGATGCCTTTCTCTAAGCTTCAAAATCTAAGCTTCAAAATCAGCCGAACAACTGCTTTCTTCTATGACACCTTTAGAATTTCAGCATATTTGCAGAGAACCCATTTGTGTCGCAATGGGGCCAACAAAGATTCTCATCTGAGACACTCTAAATAAAAGAGAGAGGGGCTGGCACTTCTACTTGTATGAGCTAAATCTAGCACTTTCCAGTCTTTGAAGCAAAGTGGGAACTTGTCCTGGGGAAAAAGGAGGATTTCCTTAGCTGTAACCGTCTGTTCTTGAGTCCATGCAACTTTGGAGAAACTGTCATCTCAGACTCTGAGGGAAATTCTTCTCCCTTATCTCTCTGGAAGTATCCAGTCAGTTCATTAAGTCCTGCCTGTTCAAAGGCTAGGTCTGGGCTGGGTGTCAGTGAGCATTCCTCAGTGACTGTCACAGGTGAAGGGGGGGACTTGGGGCCTTCCTCAGCAAGCTGACTAAAAAGCCCAGATGTTCCTGGAAGCATTTCCCTCATGTTTTCTCCAGTATTAAATTAAATTAGGAGAAATTGCTTGCAAAAAGTTTGTGTGTTAGGGAGAATTCCATACAAAAATGTGTATATTGGAAGAAATCTGCACTACAATGCTAACAAATTTTCATGAGGACTTTTCTTTAAAAAAGAATTTGCAAACTGATGTGGAAATCTGAAGAACGAAACTTAAGAAACTGAGAGAAACTGAAATGGACTTTCTTTTATTCTGAAAGTATTATTGCGCACCACCCCAATCTGGTGAGAGATCTCCAGGGGTCCCTGCGCTTGCCCAGGGTTTGGTTTCCTTGGAAAGAAGGCCAGCGGAGACTGCGGTGTCTTTTAGGAGATATGGTTTTTATTTACACACATTCCAACTTGAGCTTAAGATGGAGGGGTTCAAAGCATTAGCAGTCCAATAGATCTTGCTTTTCTATCAGGCTTACAGGAGGCATCCTCAAGCCATGGTGCAGGGAGCCAGCCTCTCTGTGTGTCTCCAGTTCCCAGCCTTTCCTCAGACTCACTAAACCACATGCTTCTCTTTGGCCCTAGGAGGGGGAGGCTCTCCTGAAGAGTTTCAATAGCAATAGGATCTCCCTGTCCCATTCTCCAGCTAATGGACAATTGACAGTCCCATTAGCCCACCTGGTCACTCTGTTAGACTAACAAAGGGAACTTACCTGACCAGAGGAGCAGCTTTCTCCACTGCTGAGCCCACCTCTAGGTGCAGGTTTCCAAACTAAGATGCTGGAAGGGGACTCTTCAAAATCATCTATCTTAATCCCCAAACCCATAACACTATAAATGTTGTGGATGGGTAGAGGTGGTGTGAAGAAGGGTGTGTTCATCCCTTTCCTCGCTGGTCTTTGCTCTATTGGAAATATCATTTCCCTCTTCACTCTTATGTACATCCTTCCCCCAAGGAACTGAGGATGACCACATGGAGTTACCCCCACTTTCCCCGACAGCTCTGTGAGATCAGCTGAGACTGTGTGACTGACGCAAGGCCATAGTGACCCAAGTCACTGTGGATGGCCAGGCAAAAAGAATGAGGTTCCATATGGGTGTGCCCACACATAAGCCTTTCACACATGTATACACACCTTCATACATGTATCACCCTGAAGTTGTTTTCCACATTTGTTTGAATCAAGAAACATCTCCCACTTTTATACAAAAGATCCCAAAGCATTTTCTGAAGGCTTGTCTAGAGTTCCCCCACCCCCACCCCCAGGAATATGCCTTGAACATTTTTTAGCCACACAATTGATATATGTAATAAAGATAGAACACCACTCTTTAAAAATAAAAGGCTTATTGAAGAAACACAGTGGAACTTATTTGAGTAAACATGCACAGACAAGTTCAGGCTGCACATCTTTAGAAGTACTTCAGTTCATCAAGGCTGCCTGTTATTATTTCATCATTACCAGTTTCCTGCACTTTGCAATCCTTGAGCTGTTCAGCTTCATAATTTATTGAACTTGATTAAGTGGAAAATTTCAGTCCTTTCCATTTTACTCATTCATTATTTGAGTGTGCAAGAAAAATACTGCAGCAATCATGAGAAAGAGTAGAACTGTGACTAAAAGGAGGGGGGAGGACTAGCAACCAATACATGCCTAAACATTATTTTAGCAGGCAAGCGGAGGCTGCAGAGTTTCCCAAAGGCTCAGTTTATACACAGATGTTCAAAAGTGAACTTTACAGTTCATAAAGAAGCTTTGGGATAATTGTCTTCACCAGTGCACAGGGGTGTAGTCCTCTGGGGTCTAGAGATGATCCTATGAGGCAATCAGCATGAAAAAGGAGTGTGTTAGCCACTGAGAAGAGTCTTCTAACGTGCTTCCTTGTCCTTTCCTGGTGACTGGAGCCAATCAAAGTGAAAGACTCTTTTCAGTAGCGAATACTCTCCCCTTCCATGCCTATTGGCTTCTAGGGACATCTGTTGTTGTGGGAGAAGGCATGAACAGGGATCTCATTCTCAACCCAGCAGCAAAAGGGGAGAGGGGTGTGGCTGTGACTAACATGAAGGGATCCTGAACTTCTGAATTTGCCACTACACTACCGGCAGTGCAACAATAGTATCCATACTGGAAATCGAATCCGAGAAACAGGGATGTTTGAAAAAATTGATCTTTGTGATTTCTAGTACAAACTGGCCTGATTCTCACCTCCTGGACTAACGTGTGGATTGGAATGCAACTATCCATCACATTTTGCACTTCACTGAATCTTGTGGTGCAGTCCTCAGCTCAAGATACTCAAAACACAAATTACGAGCAAAATCCATACACTAGAGGTGTGTATTGTGAAAGAAAATGTATTTAAAAATATTATTTGAATGCAAATATATTTGTGTGTTTTTTTTAAAAAAAGAGAGATTACCGAAAAAATGGAACAGAAAGGATTTACAAGTAAACACAGGTGAAAGTGATGCAGACTGGACATAGACCGATCCATTCATCCCTGCCCTCAGCATCTCTGGAGAACACATTGAAGATTCTGCACTCAAAACACATTGTGAGGGTGCAATGAATGGCAACAGGATGCGGGCTGCTGTTGCACAGTAATTAAGAGCAAGAATCCCAGGTCAAATCCCAGTTCAGCCATCAGGACGGTGGGTGGCTTTAGATAAACAGCTACTTGGTTCCCTCTGCATCCCATCTCCAAACACTCCCTGTAATGTGGTGCTCAGGAGGGGGAGGATGGAATGTCTGGAGGAGATGGATATTGAAGTAAACACATGCAAGATCAGTGTTAGGTATTGGCAGTATGCTGGTGCACAGGCTCTCCTCTTCTTTGGTAGCATATAAAGCATGGATGAAGGCTAGCTTGCCTCAGAGGCATAAACTGCATACTTATCTGCACAGCAAAGGGCAATCTGAACTCCAGGACAGCTGATAGGATAACAGCAGGGTGTGTGTGGGATTGGATACCTGGATACCAGAAGTGGAGCTTCACTCCTTGGACTGGGAAATGGAGTTTGTAGAGGGAGTTGGATTACAAAACATATATATTCAGATGTGTTATATAAGCTTGCAAAGAAACCCTGGGACTAGAGGAGCACTGAACATCCTATTTCAGGAATATGGGACTGTTGATGCCAGAGTACTCTGAAGGCCTTCTGAGCTAAGGGGTATGGGAAAGAAACTTTACACTATGCGTACACTATAGGTTCACTCTATATGAAGGGTGGGGAACCTTTGGCCCTCCAGATGTTCCTGAACTACAATTCGCATCAGCCCCAGCAAGCTTGGTCAATGACCAGGGATGATAAGAGTTGTAGTTCAGCGACATCTGATGGAGGAAAGGTTCCCCACATCTACTCTATTTGATTGGGAAGCCTGCAAAAGTTGGGGTCTTATATGTATAGGCTCTATTCAGAGCTCTGTAAAAAAAAAAAAGCTCTCCACATCTCTGCAGCAATTTGTGACTTAAAAAAAAAACTCATGAAAATTCTTCAGCATTGTAGTGCAAATTTCTTTGAATAAACAGAAGTCTGCAGTTCTGACTAATGTACACATTTTGCAAGCAATTTCTCCTAATATAATGCATTTTGTATGCTATTTTTACTAATAGTCATTTTTATACACATTTCCGTCTAATATATGCATTTTTGTCAACATTGGTTGGAGAACTGCATCACAAAATTTGGATAAGTGCAAATTTCAAAGGATGGCTGTTTTTCAGTTCTCATATTGTTTTGGAAAGTGTGAGTTGGATAAAATTGGCTTTAAATGCCAACTGATTCAAACTTCTCCACCATCCATACTCTACATACATTTATTTTGTGATGATAACTCAGGATAAAGGTGTTACTGAAGCTTTGGACTCATACATAGGCATCTGTCTTTCACTTCAGGGTACATCTATGAATTTGATTCTAATTCTGAGCAGGTAATAAATGGGGGAAAGTATGCAGGATGTCTCCATGTTAGAAACTGAGTTCTTAACACTGACCACAATAAATGAGTTGCTAAAGATCTATATATAATTTACACTTGAAATAGTTATGGATCTTTCTAATGTGTCTGTTGACATTTGTTTTAACTTGACTGCAGAATTATCATTTGAATATTTTATGAAATATTTCTGGCAGAAGCTGATGTGGTATTCACAAGAGCAAGAGACAGGTACAATATGCTGAAGATTAGTGCCAATTAGCACAAGGGTAAAATTAATATAATCAGCCATCCTTTCGATGAATTATACAGCCTTGATTGGTAGCAGGTGGATATTTCTTCCATATTTTTTATGGCACATTGTTATTGAATCATTTGCATATAGTTCTGTGTTGTCACTGGATTAAATAAGATTTCTATTTAAATTTTAACTCTGGCTAATTAACTCTTGGTAAACAGAACAAAGCCAGTCTTCCTTAAATGGAAAAAAAAGTATCTTTCATGCTCTAGTACTCTGTCTAAGACCCAAAATAGGTTCAGCACCTTGTACAGCTCTTTGAAAGTTCAGATTAAAACCAGATTCATTGCCCCACTAACACTGGAGCCACCAGCCTCCACTGTAACTAAAGAATGCCATTCCTGCTCTTTAATAGGGATGAATTTGCCACACACAACTTTTTGGAAGGAGTCATGAGATGGTCTTTCCCAAAGGGGTCGTCCACATCACATGGTCAGAAGTGCCCAATGGAATGGGAAGCAATCGGGCTACTATTCAAGCCTGCTCTGCCCTGTACATCTCATCCTTCTCCTTCAAGCACCCTCTCTGCCTCCCTCTACAGTATGGGTCTTTGGGCCAGTCACCCTTTCTGGGGGCTGAGTAGGAATTTTGGGTGCAATCCCTGATTGGCCTTTGGGGCTCTTTTTTTTTTGCCTACTTCACACTGTAGGGTGTTTTGTTTGGCTTTGATGTGTTCAGTTATTTGGTCTGATTAGATTCAGTGCAGGCAGATAAGGGAATTTAAGAGCTTAATGGAAAAGTACCCTGAGGTATTATTTGGTTAAGGGCACTCTTGAGTCATCTGCCACAGCCTTTGGCTTGGGGGTCCTTTGGGGTGCCCTTTAGGCCTGGTATGAGCATCTTGGTGAATGCTGAACAGTGGGACGAGGGGGCGCATGTTTGGTTTACATACCCAAGGCTTATTTAGCAAAGAGGAAAATTTTCCTTCCAGTTCTTGTCTATTCACCACAAAATGTGGCTGTTCACATGCCCAGGAGTTTTAAGGGATGCTTTCCTCCTAGAAATTAATTCAAACTCACCTGCCCACACTTACATAATTTGGTTATAGTTTCACAGATCTTCTGTTGTTATATTAAAATAAATATGACCTTTTTGCCATCTCAAGTCTTCTTCCTGGGTATGCTGGCAATCAAAAAATAGCATACATGGTAGGGGTAGTTATAAACCTGTGTTTGCACTATATCACCAGACAGCAGGGGTGGGATGACATGATGAGTTGTTGCTACACCCACAATTCCTGCATATTTAAAACTAGGACATAAGTTTGAAAGTGGGTTTATATTATCGATTGATTGATTGATTGATTGATTGATGAGAAGTATTTAATAATGTGATATGTACAATTGATCCCTGTACTTATACAGGGCAAATGCTTCTCTTTTTGTTATTTTCCCCCTTCATTGCAAAGACATCTACAGTAGTCTGTTCCTCCAGCTATCTAATATTTGGGGGTCCTTCCAGATACCATTTGTAGCGCTATAGCTGCTGTTTATTCCAATGTTTTTGAAGTTCAGTTGTCCACACCAACAGCTGCATGTCACTTTTTTTTTTTTGAGATGACAGCATTTTTTCCCATCCACATCACTGTTGGGATGGGTTTGGATTGAGAACGTTTCTGTGCCTTTAGTCACACCCTTTCCATTCCCCTGATGTTCCAGCCAAGTAAATTTCAGGGTTATGAGGATGCACACTGGGTACCAATAGCCCTTTCACTTCTTTGAGGGCATATTTAACACCTGGGATTCTGTAATTCTGTTTGTGAGGGAGATTAGAGAGCAAGAATTTATTGAGTTCACTGTTTTGGTCTGAGCAATGGATAATCTCCTGTCAAACAAAGCTGATGGAGGGGGGAAGGCACAAAACGGGTGCCACTCAAACCACACACCCTGAGCACCACACAAAATGTGAAAAATTGTGCAAAACACCTTCCGCATAAAGAAAATACTGTGGAAGCATTCCAGATCTTTCACAAATGTCACTTTTTTGTGACAGATGACAAAATGGTATGAAATGGAAAAGTGATGTAATGATCATGATGCCATGTGTAAGCATGGAGAAAATGAATGGGAGGAAAACCTGCCACTATAGCACTATAAATGATATGCCTGGAAGGGCCCTCAGACTTCCTTCTGGTTGGGAACATGTTACTCAACCTGACCCTTGAAAAAAAGGAAGAATTTACTGGGAATAAGATGCCCACATTGCTGAAATCAGAGAAATTCTCACATACATTTGATTGGCAGAGGATCTACTCTAGGGAGTCCTGAGCATAAAGGTTAATCCATCCTCAATGGGCATGACTAAATTAGTATATTTTGGCTTGTTCCTTCTGGGTGTGTGTTTTGCTTGCATTATTCATTAATATCATTCTCTGTTAAGCAGCAGCTACTCTCTTCTCAAGTTTAGAGTTATTTGTTCTCTCTCTCTCTCTCTCTCTTTCAGGTATGACTCATTCAGTGCAGCATGCTGCTGAACACTTTCCAAAGATGAACCTGTTTGGAAAGGAGAGCATAATGAACATGCTGGCATAGCCTGCAATTCAACATCATCAGGCATGCACAGCAATGCCGCAGTAAATGGATTGTGTCAAAACAACCCCAAATGGCTTGAAGCTGCACTCAGCCAACACTCTCTTATTTAACACACTGATGGAAATGGCATTTGACAAATCCTAATGAACTATTGGAATGGGCAACTGGAGCAAAGATGCTAAGATTGTGAATACATCCATTATTCATGTTGCAAACAGAATGATAGGATTGGGTTTTGACCCTGTTTGTGCTATTTTATTCCCCTCACCTCTCATGTCTCTGATTTTGAACTATTGCTTCTAAATGTCATAGGTCTACATACTGTCTGCTTTCTTGTCTTTTAACAGAAGCAGCAACAGCAGGGGTGGCAGTTCTGCCTTCAGGAAGTTCTGAACTGCTTGAGGGCTGTTTCTTTGTCGACTGGCTTCTGCACAGAACACTTTAAGAACTGGATTTAGACACAAGTCAATGTGCAGCCAGAAAGGTACAGCTGGAGCAGCACTGGTGGCTGGTGCCCATTGGGAATGATAGGCTGGAAGGCAGGGAGACTAGCGGCATGCAGAGGCAGAGCCACTGACAGGCAGAGTCAGCTAATTCTAATGTTGACTCCATCTCCTTCCTGCTGAGTTCTACAAGGATCAAAACCAAGATGAAAGATGAGGAAGCTGAGAGCCAAGACCACCCCCTGCGCTAGCTGTAAGAAAGAAGGCAGGCAAGTGAGGGCTGGCTGAAGGCAGATTGAGGTTGGTGTGGCAGTGCCCCTTTAGCCCCAGTGGGCCATCTTCTACTGGGTCCATCCATACTGCTACAGACCAGAGATTCTAACTCCAGAATTGGCCAGAGGCACTGCACAGGAACTTGGTCAAAAGCAACCTACCCACCGGCTGGAAACGAGAACTGTCAGTCAGAAAGTGATGCATATCTCCCTGCTCTCCGTCCCGCCTTCCCACCTGTCCTTATACAGATACCTGCTATGGTTTCCTGGCATTCTCATTCAATGAGAACAATGCATTTTATTTCCATGAATATATTCATTTTTATGCATACCTCCCTAATATATGCATTTTTTGAAACATTGGTTGGAGAACAGAATCACAAAATTCAGAGAAGAGCACATTTTGACGGATGGTTGTGTTTCAGTTTCCATATTGTTTCAGAAGTATGAATTTGACAGATTTGACTTTAACTGCGAACTGAATTGAATTTATCCTTCATCTCCCCTCCTCTCTCCTGTCACCTGAAAGGTCCAATCCAGCGTCGCCCAGCCTGGAGCTCTCCAGATGTTTTGGACTACAACTCCCATGATCTCTAACCATTAGCCATGCTGGCTGAGGTTGGTGGAACTTATTGTGTGAAACATGTGAATGGTACGAGATTGGGAAAAACAAAATAATCTAATCTAGTATGGTAGTCTGCACAATGCATCCCATGTTTGCTGTGCTGTGCTTCATGGACCAAATTCTGTTTGCATGATGATGTATTACATTACAGCCAGAGACAACAATAGAATCAGTTGTGGGTCTAACTAGGATATAAAAGCAACCATTTATATCTTGCACATTTATTGTACCCTCCCTTGAGTATGACTAATACCTTCCACAAACCTTCTGAGGCACTTTTGCATTCACCTACACAGCACTCGACTCAAAAAAATTAATGTGGGATGTTGAATTGCATGTCATAAAAATACATCACAGAAAGAGTTTTGCGTCCCATGATTAAGTAGGACTGTAAAGCGAGATCACCGTTTCAAGCAATCACAGTAATTTCCCCTGCTCTTTCAAAAATAAAGTCAAGGTGTAGTCTACGCCAGGTGACTGCATCTTCCAATGTCTTGCAAAGCAAGAAAATCCTGAAAGCAGAGGGCAGGTAAAAAAGGCAGGTTGGCAAGTCAGCATCTGTTTTCTATATTATACAGCCACAAGAGAGGCTGTATACCATAGTCAGCATGGATTTTTCACATTCCACAATGTTAAATTGAAAATAGCCCCATGCATTCTGATGCTTCCCATATGCTCATTTCAAAACAAAACCTTACAAAATATATAGTCCTAAACTCAGAAACGCTTGCTTAACAACCCTCTATCACGATGATACATAGAACAATGAGAGAATCGAGGGTTCAAAGTGTAAAAAGAGAGAAAGAAAAAAACAGACCCCTTTTGGACTTTTTTCTGTCAGAGTTCTCATAATTTGTTGAAATTCATTAAAAATCACCCATGTTCACAGAGTACCTGTAATCCCATTAGTCACCTTGCCCCATACTCTGATATTCATCTTCTGCAGTTTAAAAGTTTAAAAAATGCCTGACTTAGCATTGAACTCAATGATAAGACCGGGCCTGCTCAGTAAGAACCAACTGTCAATGTTCTATAAGACAGACTCACAGCTGCTTGGCTTGCCTAATCATGGGGCAACACACACGCCAAACCTTTATTTCACTTTAGACAGTCATGGCTTCCCTCAAAGAATCCTGGGAAGTGTAGTTTGTGAAGGGTGCTGAGAGGAGACTCTAATTCCCCTGAGAGAGCTCCAGTGGCCAGAGTGGTTGAACAGTCAGCCACTCTGACTGAAGCTTTATGAGGGGAGCAGGGCATCTCCTAGCAACCCTCAGCAACCTTCCCTAACTATACTTCCCAGGATTGTTTGGGGGAAGCCATGACTGTCTAAAGTGAAATAAAGGTCTGGCGTGGATGTGGCCAGGGACAGCTTTGGTTTAAATTTGTGTGGGAGGCTACTTGTGCCTGCTGTAGAATAAAAAGGTGGGGAAAACCCTGAAAAACAATGATACTGTTCACAATGTTTCCTTTTGGAAAGGAAAGGGGCTTCCTCTCTGCCCAGTGCAAACCCACCCAATCTCCTCCCCTGCTCTGCCCCTTCCTCCCTCCCCCTTCCCTTTCTGCCCTCCTCCTACCTTCCCTGTCCCTCCCCCAGGTCAGTTTCACCTATCCTAAGCATGATTGCACAGGAGTAAATCCTACTGAACTCAAAAAGCATGCAAATGATCAAACCTGCCCTCCCCTCCTCCTCCTGCCTATGCCCACCCTGTTGCCCCTTCCCTCCCCCTTCCTTCACACCTCCCTTCCCCTCCCCTATTCTCCTATAATCCTTTCCTTCCCCTCCCCTTCCCCCATGGTCAGTTTTACCTATCCTAAGTGTTGTGCACCAGATTGAGGGGGAGCTGGATTGGGGAGTGGAGTCAAAAGGTCTTTCAAACTTTCCCCAAACACTGCAGAGACTGCTTAGGTTACATAGGGAAAGTATTGAGTCAGAGTGGACAGGTGAATGAAGTGCACTGCTTTGGATGTAACCATAGCTTTAATAAAAAGAAAGATATCACCTCACTTCGGTCTGAACTCACGGACTGCCTGAAGGGCCCAGGTCCCTTTCACTGGACAGAAGCTGCACAAAGAGCCTTTGAGGAGATAAAAGTCCTGTTCGCCTCTGAGCACGCGGATCCTACACGCCCTTTCGTGGTGGAGATGGATGCGTCAGACACGTGGTCATCGAAGTGGTGCTTTTATAACCAGCCAGGACAGGAGAGGGTCTGAGGCCATTTGCATACTTTTTGAGTAAGTTAACAAGTTCCGAGCAAAACTATACTGTTTGGGAAAAAGAGATGCTGGCAATCTGTTATGCTTTCGAAACTTGGCGGCATCGCTTGGAAGGGGTGTGGCATGAGATAGAGTTTGGCACAGATCATTGGAATTTGGAGAGTCTCCATACCATGTGTAAGATGAACCAGAGACAAGTGCACTGTGCCCAATTCTTTGGTCGCTTTCACTTCAAAATTCATTACATTCCGCAGGTGCAGAATAAGTGGACGGATGCACTGCCTCACAAGCTGGAGTATCTGCAGAGTCCAACCAGAGACAGCTACGACTCATTATACCCCTCGAGAAGATGTCTCCTGGTTCGAGGAGTTGCGTTTGGCACATGAAGTAGATCCTTTTGCTAAGGAAAAGCAGCTGGAGTTGGAGAGGCAGCCTTCTGAAAGCGCAGTAGACTTCATGTGGAGAGGGGGGTGCTGTTTCATTACGGAGCTATGTATGAGCCCTCGGGAGAATTGAGAGCCAAGGTCCTATGTCCATGCCATGATTCTTCTACCGCTGGACATTTTGGAGTTTTTAAAACCTTGCAAGCAATTACAAGAGAATTCTGGTGCCCAAGCATAAAACATGATGTGGAGAGGTACGTCCAGTCCTGCCTCACCTGTGCAAGAGGTCAGGGCTCTTACTCCCCTGGTGCATTCACTATAGCTGCCCAATTTCCCTGCTTTTTAAAGTTTGATAGAAATATCTGTTGGCTATAGGTATGTTCTTAAACCACAAGGTTTTTTGCCAATTAGTGAAGTATAATTTGAATGCCACAGAGAGGCCAAGGTTGGCATTTTTGATGTACAGCCTACCTACTTATTTTAAAAGTTTGGCCTGGACTATCTAGTTATTATTACCTTGGAGGTTCAGTATTGAACATTTTACTATTGTCGGGTTAACAGAAAAGAATGGGTGGGTGGGAAAGAAATATTTAGAAAATTAAGTTTCAGTTTATTTTTTGTAATGTTATTTTAATCAAAGGTTACACCAGTGTTCCCCAACCTGGTGCCCATGCTGTCCTGTTAAGTAGAGACCTTATCCCACTCTGTAGCTGTGTTAGCATTGTTTTTTTAAAGATGTTTTAAAATATTTTTAAAAGACATTTTTGAAGATGCTTTCTTTTTGAAGATGCTTTGTACCTGTTTTTAGTGTTTTATCACCTGTTTACCACCCTGGGCTTCTTCTTGGAGGAAGGGCCTGATATAAATTTAATCATCTTCATTATATCTGAGCATTGGCTGTGTAGGCCAGGGCTGATGGGAATTGGAGTCCAAAACCTCTGGCGACCACCATGTTGGCTACCCCTAGAGGAAATAATACCAGGAAGGATGGAGAAATAATGTGACCCTGACTTGTCAGAAGCAGGGCTGGGTTGGCCATGACTGGGCCCTTGGGCACCAGCCTGCCTCGGGCCCATGGCACCTGCCTGCACACATCCTACCTACCTCTCATTCAGGAAGGATGCCCTGCACACTGTGTGCAGATGGCTGGCATTAACCAAGATGGCTTTCCTAAGGGGCTGATGCCAGCACTGCCATCTTGCTTGATGCCATGCATGAACACTACATGCATGCAAATGCCTGCCATCAACCAAGATGGCAGTAGGGACATTACCCCCTTAGAGAAGCTTCCACTGCCATCTTGGCCAATGGTAGGTATGCACACACAGCACACACAGCATTCATGGCAAGGGAGAAGTAAGTGGGGCATGCAGTAGTAGTAGTAGTGTTTATTACGGTCAAAGACCAGTAAAGTGGGGCATGCAGACAGGCATCACAGTCCTGCACAGTCTGTATGGGGGGACTGGGAGCTCCCTCTCTGCAGTCTGCAGCAGGGTGGAGAGTCGACACTGCTGTGGATCGTGGAAGGGGAGCACTACACTCCCACTCTAAGGCGAGGCCCATCAGGGGCCCCTCTCAGCCACAGGCACCCTTCACCAGGGCCCAACCTGGCCAGCCTGTGGCACCGGCCCTGGTTATAAGACATCTTTTTGTGTGTAATGGGGAGGTTTTTTTGATGGCATTTGGCAATCACAAATTTTTACCATTCCATTATTAGCAGCAGGTGATGGAGGTTTCTCTTTTGAAAAGATAAAAAAAGAAGCTCATTAAAAGATGAATTAAACCAGTATCCTTGAGACAGTTAATGAGATATGCTAATTTTGAATAAATAGGTCTGGGCTGAATTCTTGATAAGAAAACATCTGCTTGGCTGAGTGGCACATTGCTTTCAAGGGAGGCAACGAAGTCTGAAGACAGCAAGAGCCGATAAGCAAAATGCAGTCAGTCCAGATGAAAATCATTTTAAAAGAACAGGATTGTTTCTCAGGTTACATCAGGAAGGAAGTTCCTTCCACAGTCTGCCTTGCGGATTGGAGTAGGCATGTAAGAAGCCACCATTTCCCATACTCTCCTGATTCCATTCTGCTGTGGGTTGTCTTCTGCCATAAGACTACATTATTTGTTTCACTGTCCGCGGTGGCAAAACTGTGTAACTTGCACAATTTATGTAATTCATTGTGTAAATTATGAGAATTGCATTGCAATTCATTTCAGTGCAGAGGAAACACAATTCAATTATGTATTATTTGTGGAATGAAAGCAACAACAACAGTGAATGCCAGTCATAGTCACTGGATTGATTTCCATTCCAGATGTGGAACAAATAAACAAACACCATGTCTCTGACATTCTTCTTTCAAAGAGTCTGTTTCAATGACACATGGATGTTAGTGAGGAACACAGGAAGTGCCTTGTACGAGACCTGTTGTGTAGACCTGAATGGAATGAGTGGATGTTTGTATGACTGTATGTTGTGAGTGTGTGTGTATTTTTATTTTATTTTATTTTAATTTTATTTTATTATGTGCCTGGGCGGGAGGATAGGGTATTGGGAGGGGGGACCAGAGGGGGCCCCTGTTAGCGTAGTGACGGGTAATGGGAGGTATGGCGTTGTGAGGAGGACATGCCGGTTGAGGGGAACTCGGCCCAGACAATTGGTGGCTGTACCGTGTTCCGGTCCTCCCCACATCCACAGGATTGCTGGTAGTTCTATCAGCCATCTCTCGGATCTCCAGTTGCTGCTTCTTAATGCCAGATCGGTAAATAATAAAGCTTCCCTCATCCATGATTTAATTGTGGATGAGGCGGCCGATCTGGCGTTTATTACTGAGACATGGGTGAGCGATCTGGGAGGCATTAATCTCTCCCAGCTGTGCCCACCTGGGTACTCGGTTCAGCATCTGGGTAGATCCGAGGGTCGGGGAGGGGGAATTGCTGTGGTCTATAGAAGTTCCATCCCTCTCATTAGGCACCCTATCCAGGTAGCTAATGGTCTGGAGTGTCTCCATATTACGTTGGGTCAGCGAGACAGACTGGGAATACTGTTGGTGTACCGTCCACCCTGCTGCCCAACAGCCTCCCTAACTGAGCTGACGGAGGTGGTCTCGGGTTTGGTGTTGCGATCCCCCAAATTTATGGTATTGGGGGATCTCAACATTCATGCCGAGACTGCTTTGTCTGGGGCGGCTCAGGACTTCATGGCCTCCATGACAGCCATGGGGCTGTCTCAATTTGTTACTGGCCCTACGCATATTTCGGGGCACACTCTAGACTTAATTTTTGCTACTGGAGCAGGGGATGGTGATCTGGGAGTGAGGGATTTTACATCTATTCCTCTGTCATGGACAGATCATCGCCTATTGAGGTGTAGGCTCACAATGTTTTCTCCCCTCTGCAAGGGTGGAGGACCAATTAAGATGGTCCGCCCCCGGAGACTAATGAATCCTGAAGGTTTTCAGAAGGCTCTGGGGAGTTTTCCGACTGATAAAACTGACGCTCCAGTCGAAACCCTGGTCAATCTGTGGAATACTGAAATGACCCGGGCAGTTGACATGATCGCCCCGGTGCGCCCTCTCCTCTGCAGAGCTCAATTGGCTCCGTGGTTTACCCCGGAGCTAAGAGTGATGAAGCAAGAAAGGAGACGGCTTGAGTGCAAATGGAGACGAACTCCCGACGGCTGTGGTCTTGCACTTGTGAAGATCTCTACCAAGCTCTATGTGAAGGCGGTGAGGGCAGCGAAGAAGCAGTACTTTGCTGCCTCCATTCAGTCATCTTCTAACCGCCCAGCGGAACTTTATAAGGTTGTTCGGGGACTTTTACACTCTGGTCCTCAGAATGCAATAATACCATCAATAGCCCGCTGTAATGAGTTTGCGAGACACTTCCAAGATAAGATCACAAATATCCGCCGGGACCTTGACTCCAATATTGTAGCAGTTGAGCCTAATGAGGTGTCCGGAGCACAGTCCTGTCCTGTTTTATTAGATGAATTTCAGTTGGTTCAGCTCGAGGACGTGGACAAGGTGCTTGGACAGGTGCGGGCGACCACTTCTGCTCTGGATCCTTGCCCCTCATGGCTAATAAAAGCTAGCAGGAACGGAACAGCCGGATGGGCCAAGGAGGTGATCAATGCCTCTTTACGAGAGGGAGTGGTACCACCCTGCCTGAAACAGGCGGTGGTGAGACCGCTCCTAAAGAAACCCTCCTTGGACCCTGAAAATCTTGACAACTATAGACCGGTAGCAAATGTTCCGTTCCTGGGCAAGGTTTTAGAGCGTGTGGTCGCTCACCAGCTCCAGGCTCTCTTGGATGAAACTGATTATCTGGATTCATGTCAATCGGGCTTTCGGCCGGGGTTTGGTACAGAAACAGCCTTGGTCGCCCTGTATGATGACCTCTGTCGGGAGAAAGACAGAGGGAGTGTAACTCTGTTGGTTCTCCTTGATCTCTCAGCGGCTTTTGATACCATCGACCATGGTATCCTTCTGGGGCGACTTGCGGACTTGGGAGTTGGAGGCACTGCTTGGCAGTGGCTGTGCTCCTACCTCGAGAATCGTCTCCAGAAGCTGGTGCTTGGGGAGCATTACTCGAGTCCCTGGGTACTCCAATATGGGGTCCCACAGGGTTCAGTTCTGTCCCCCATGCTCTTTAATATCTATATGAAGCCACTGGGCGAGGTCATTAGGAGATTTGGAGTGCGTTTCCAGCAATATGCTGATGATACGCAGCTCTACTTCTCCTTTTCATCTTCTTCAGGTGAGGCTGTTAATGTACTAAACCACTGCCTGGCCGCGATAATGGACTGGATGAGAGCTAATAAACTGAGACTCAATCCTGACAAGACTGAGATGCTGCTGGTGGGGGGGCTGTCTGCCCAGATGGATGATGTCCGACCTGCCCTAGATGGGGTTACACTCCCCCTAAAGGAGCAGGTCCGTAGTTTGGGGGTCTTATTAGATCCGCTCCTGTCACTGGAGGCTCAAGTAGCCTCGGTGGCACGGAATGCGTTCTACCAGCTTCGGCTGGTAGCCCAACTACGACCCTATCTGGATAGGGAGAACCTTGCCACAGTTATCCATGCTCTGGTAACCTCTAGATTGGACTACTGTAATGCACTCTACGTAGGGTTACCTCTGAAGACGGTTCGGAAACTTCAGCTGGTGCAGAATGCTGTGGCCAGAGTTCTTACTGGGACAAAAAAAATTGATCATATAACACCTGTCCTGGCCCAGCTGCACTGGCTACCAATATGTTTCCGGGCCAGATTCAAAGTGTTGGTTCTTACCTATAAAGCCCTTAATGGCATCGGACCGCAATACCTGGTGGAACGCCTCTCCCGCTATGTACCTACCCGGTCGCTGCGCTCGACGTCAAAGGCCCTTCTCTGTGTCCCAACGCATAGGGAGGCACGGAGAACGATAACTAGAGCTAGGGCCTTCTCAGTGGTGGCCCCCGAACTATGGAACGCCCTCCCTGATGAGTTACGCCTGGCGCCTTCTTTGTTATCTTTTCGGCGCCAGGTAAAGACCTACCTCTTCGCCCAGGCATTTTAAAAATTTTAAAAATTTTAAAATTTGAATTTAAAATTGAAAATTTTTAATTATGTTTTATTGTGTATCTACATCCACTTGTATTTTAACCTGTTATGCTGTACACCGCCCTGGGAGCTTATTGCTATAGGGCGGTCTAAAAATGTAATAAAATAAATAAATAAATAAATAAATAAATAAATAAATAAATACGAGGTCAGATTCTTTGTCTACCTTGTCCAGTATTGTCTACTTCAGCCTTCCCCAACCTGCGGCACTCCAGATGATTTGGACTACAACTCCCATCAGCCCCATCCAGCATGGCTAATTGTCTGGGATGATGGAAGCTGTAGTCTGAAACTACACTGGGAGTACACTAGGTTAGGAAAGGCTAGTCTACTCTAACTGCCAGTAGTTGTCAGGTAGAGGTCTTTCACATCACCTGCTAGTGCTGCTACCTAATTGTTTTTTTAGCTGGAGACACCAGATATTGAATCCTTCATGCAAAGCACATGTTCTTCTCCACCACTAAATTATGGCTGCTTCCCAAATAAGCACAGTTCCAAAATTCATATTAGGGGGATGCCTTTAGTAGGCCAGCCACAGTGTCACAAAATAATGTGTAAACATTCAAGTTCTCTAAAAATCTTCAACAACGTTAGATGGAGGGGGGGACCTTTGGGCCACGAGCCTAATTTGGTCAAGCCACACGTACCTGCAAATCAGCTGACATCATCACACCTGGCTTCTGAAATGCTGATGATCAGATGATTGGTGGGACTTCAAAGCACAGTGCAGGGCTCTGTACATTGCACTTTGGAGTCCAGACAATCAGCTGAACATTGGCACTTCAAAGAGCCCTACAGCTCTTTGCAATCAGTTGATTGCCGGGGCTTCAAAGCACTGCATCAACTGATGTCATTTTAATATCAGGTGATGATAAGTGGGCAGCCCCACCTACAAGTCAAATTTGGCATTAGGGGAGGGGAGATAACAATCTACCGGGTCCAATCCGCCACCCTGGGTTAGATGGTAACCAAATCAAACGTGAACAAGAGAAAATAGTTAGCGGGTGACAAAGCTGTGAGTCTGTATCTGGTAAGTCTTCAGTTGGGATGTGGGAGCAGACATGCAAATTATGCTATGTGGGCGCTATGCAAGTATCAGGTTACTCCAAGACCTTTTCAGAAGGTGAAATATAAGAATTGATAAATTGGTTTCACATGGTGGTGAGGGTAAAGGGATTCTTGGGTGTGGGTTGTTGATGTTAGTATAAACACTTAAATGGGCATGTTCCTGTGAAAGCCACGCGCGCGCACGCGCAAGGAACAAAGAGAGAGAGAGAGAGAGAGGAGAGAAGTTGTTTGACCTGTGCTGATAACACAGTGTTGGGCAGGATGTGGGCCAATAAATTGAGTCTGAATCCTGAAAAGACAGAGGTGTTATGTGTCCAGAGTTCTCATGTCCAGGAAGTGGGAAGACGGCCTGTTCTGGATGGGGTTGCTCTTTCCTTGAAGGAGTAGGTCCACAGCCTAAGGGTACTCCTTGATCCAATACTGTCATTGGAGGTTCAGGTGGCCTCAGTGGCTAGGAGTTCCTTTTTCCAGCTCCAGCTGGTTTGCCAGGTTCAGCCCTTTTTGAACACAGAAGATTTGACCACAGTGCATCATGCTCTGGTAACTTCCAGACTGGATTAGTGCAGTGTGGTCTACAAGGGACTGCCCTTGAAGATGACTCGGAAACTTCAACTGGTCCAAAATGCAACAGCCAGGTTACTGACTGGGGTTCCCTTTAGAACTCATATAACCCCTGTTCTAAAACAGCTGCATTGATTGCCAGTTCATTTCTGGGCCCAATTTAAGGTGCTCATGTTAGTGTTTAAAGCCCTAAACGATTTAGGTCCTAAATATCTGAAAGGCTGCCTCCTTCTCTGCAGACCCTCCCAGGTGTTGAGACCAGCAGAGGGAGCCCTTTCGGTAGTTCTGCCACCCTCAGAAGTTTGGGGAGTGGCCAGGGAGAAGGCATTCGCTGTGGCAGCCCCTAAACTGTGGAACTCCCTCCCTACTGAGGTGCGTCTAGCAACTTCATTGTACACCTTTTAGCAAATGCTGAAGATACACCTCTTTACCCTGGCCTTTGACACCTGATATACACCTGATATGTATATTTTTAGGACCCACCCTTTTTTCTGTAACGTTGTTCAAGTTGTTTTTTAACTGTGTTTAATTATATGTTTTAAAATGGTTGTAAACTGTCCTGGGACTTTTGGGTAAAGGGCGGGTAATAAATTCTAATAAATAACAATAACATTACCATAGTTTGATATATAAATAATAAATAGCTGCAACAAATGCTCTTAGAACACCCTGCTTGCTTTTTAACAATTTAATCTTGAATTTATCCAAGCATGGACATCTGAACCTTGGTTGCTGTAAATTTATTGTTATTATTTATTATTAAATTTATTAGTCGCCCATCTGGCTGGTTGTCCAGCCACTCTGGGTGCCGTACAAAATAAGATGTACAAATACATTAAACCTTAAAAATCTGAAGCAATAATAGTAAAACCTAGCCCACCCCAAAAGCCTGCCTAAAGAGCCAGGTCTTCAAGGCTCAGTGGAAACTCATCATAGAAGGGGCATGGCGGAGATCATTTGGGAGGGAGCTCCACAGGGTGGGGGCCACAATTGAAAAAGCCCTATACCAAGTCCTCACCAGTCTGGCTGTTTTAACTGGTGGGATGGAGAGAAGGTCTTTTGAGGCTGATCTTGTTGGGCTGCATCTCTGATTATGCTGGAGGTGATCCTTCAGATAGACTGGGCCAAAACCGTGTAGGGATTTAAAGGTCAAAACCAACACCTTGAATTGGGCCCGGTAAGCAACTGGTAACCAGTGCAACTCTTTTAGCACTGGAGTGATATGATCTTGTCCGTGGCTGCCTTTAATCAGGCGTGCCTCCGCATTCAGTACCAGTTGCAACTTCCGGACCATTTTCAAGGATAGCCCCACGTAGAGTGCATTACAGTAGTCTAGGCGACAGGAGACCAGGGCATGTACCACTGATGGGAGCAGATGATTGGGAAGGTAGGGGCGCAGCCTCCGTATCAGATGGAGTTGATACAGCGCCGCCTGGCTTACAGCTTTAAATCTTAAAGCTCTTTTGCCACCTCCACCATCTGAAAGTATTGTCCCTGCCTTCAGTGGGGATGCATTTGCCTCCACCCCTCCCCCTTAGGAAAGAGGACTCCAGAGGTTTGCCTGCCAAAGGGAGGGGGTGAGAGGTTTCCAAGTGGGCTGGGGGCCCAATCAGGGAGGGGGAGAACATGGCTTACAAGCCAGCTCCACCCAGAGATTGGAAAAGTTACTTTTTTGAACTACAACTCCCATCAGCCCCAGACAGCATGGCCACTGGATTGGGCTGATGGGAGTTGTAGTTCAAAAAAGTAACTTTTCCAAGTTCTGGCTCCACCCCACCTCTTCCTCTTTACTCTTTTTTCCTCACCCACCCACCCTTCCTATGTAGCATGGGCTTCCCCAGTCACCATTTGGGGGCTTAGGAATGTTCTGGTTGGATTCTTTTTCAGATCCTTCCTGTTTGGCCCACTTCACACTGCCAGGGGGGTGATTCACTTGGCCTTTGGAGTGGTGTGGTTGCTTGCCTGTTGTTGTGCAGTTGGGGCAGATGAGGAAGGTTGGGGGTAATCAAGAGGTATGCTTGAGGCACTCTTGGGTTAAGGGCACCCTTTGTGGAGCTGCCAGTGTTGCATGTCTGGCGTGACCTGGGGGGGGTGCCCTCGTGTCCTGACTTGTACATTTGGGTGAACGCCAGTACAGTGGAGCCCAGATGCACGGGTCTGGTGCACACCCAAGGCTCACCTAACAAGGAAGAAGGATACACTTCCCCATCCTTGGCTGGGGAACCACAGCTGGAGGCTGAATTACATGCCTAGGGAACTGGATGAATCTTTCCCTAGCAGAGGTAGTTAAATCCACACCGCCTGCAAGGTTTGAATTTCATTGCTTTGGTCTGCAGGTTCTCCAAAATGTGTTTATTTTAATAAATATAACATGATTCCAATGTTAACTCTCATGTGTTTCTTTTTGGGTGTGGTGGCAAATCCCGCTTGCCTGGATGTTGGATTGCCAGCCTAAGATCAATTGATGAAAGACCTACAGTTATATAACTGGTTTACAACTTGAGTTCTTTTCATGGTTTAGGTTTAGCACTGGTCGATAGCAGAGTTCTTGTGGTTTTAACCCACTGTGCAGCAGGCAGAAACAGCTCAAGCCTATTCTAGTATGGAAATAGAATTACAAGGAAAGCTTCACCTGTTGACATTCTGTCTGCCAGACATCTTATTACTTGTATGTAGTCCCTATTTTATTTTTGTGCTCTCCACTCCACCTATAAATGTTTGCATATGACACAAAGCAGCCAGATGGGCGACTAATAAATTTAATAAATAAATAAATAGATAACAAATGTGCAAATCTGTGTCCATATTTGCAAGTGCTGCAGAGGGCCCAATCCACACACAATAACTAGTCCCAACAAATCCTGTTGGCACCCCTGTCTTCACTGTCAGCCAACATTTTTCTTCCCTTCGCTTTGCTTTGTTTAACATTTATCATCATCATCATCATCATTATGTTATGTTACATTAGCGTTTATTTCTAGGCCGCTTTTTGGCCAAAAAGTCCCCCAAGGTACCTCACACACAAATTGAAAAACACAAATACAAATCAAAACAACACAATCTACAAGAACTCAAACCAACAAAATTATAACATTTCTAAAAAGCAACAACAACTAAAAACAAAAAGCAGTCATCATCTTGATAAAGGACAATCCCCAGAAAATTGTCACTAAGACCATATATTTATATTTATATCCCACCCTTCCTCCCAGCAGAAGCCCAGACATGGGGAACCTATGGTCCTCCAGATGTCACTGGACTACAGCTCCCATCATACCTGATTATTACTTATGCTGGCTGGGGCTGATGGCAGTTGGAGTCCAACAACATCTGGAAGGCACCATCTTGGCTACCTTAGTCCTAGTCTGATGAAGATGTTTTTTTGAAGGAGGGGATAGCCATCATTTAAAAAAAGAGAGAGATTATTTTTCCACAGGAAGGGAGCAAAATGGGATTTTTTAAAAGAAAAAATGGATTTTTTTAAAAAAAATCTCAGAGCAATTTTTTGTGAGAAATGGAGGTTCACTTCTAGAAAACACTGCATGTCTCTTTAGCCTGAGTCTAGACAATGATACGAACTGTGAAGCAACAATTTGGGATTTGAACTGGAACACAGAAGAGCTATAAATACAAAACTGCATGCGCAGACCATCTATCTGAAAGTAAACAGCATGTCCCAAGGGGGATACTCTAATACGTTGTCAATTCTGCTGCCTCCAAAAGCTGCCCCAGAGTCTCCACCATTCAGGGACATTAGTGTGTGTGAACCAATAATTCATGCAATGCTATGAGTGTCATTGCAATTGCTCTCTATACCTTTAGCACAAAGACAGTCTCCAAGCTACATTGTGCTCTTTGATATGGTATGTATCATGCTTTATGTCTTTAATAAGACATCCTAATAGCTTCCCATTAATGTGTTTATATACTCACCAATTGCTTTATTTTATAACCGTAGGATTCACTCTGGGCAATAACTTCCTCATAATTCTTTTTAAGCATGCACTTGATTTGCTCTGACCCCCAGAACTTTCAGTGCACTGCACATGCCTTAAGGAAATATGCAGCAACATTCATACCACAGCTTGCTATCTGTATCTAACTTTAAGAAGCAGCCATTAATAGCCACCCGTTCTCATAAACGAATTCAGTATTAGCATTTCTGTGGGCTATCAAGAAAGCAGTGGGCAAGAGAGCCTGCATTGTGATTCTGCTCATTTAACAGGCTTGTACAGATACCAAACTGCTACTAGCCCCCTTAATGTGCTACAATTGTGAATCCTAGATGCATAGAGATCCATGCACACTGGCTTTCCCACTGCAGATGTCTACACTCAGTGCATGGATGCATGAAAAGGGCTCCAATCAATTTCAAAAGAGTTAAACAAAATGTTGTTCCTCTGTAACGGTCAGGTAACATGCAGGGACAATTTAATATCATGACATGACGGCCAATAAAATTTCCATAGCGTTATGTGAGCTTTCACTAGGGATGGAATCTGTCCATTTCAGTTTTCTCCATTTCTCATTTTTCAAGTCTTAAAATATCAAATTCTCATAAAAATCTTAAAAATCCTCATGAAAATTCTTCAGAATTTTAGTGCAAATTTCTCTCCTTTTGTTAAATTGGTTGTTGTTATGCTTGCCCCCTTGAGGAAAAGTGGGTTACAATTTTTTAATTAATGAATTAAATAAATACATTATGTACACATTTTTGCAAGCTATTTCTCCTAATAAAATGCATTTTTGTATGTTACTTTCATTAATATATTCTTCATTATTATGATGATGATTTAAATTTAAATTTATTTATTGTTGTTATGTGCCTTCAAGTCGACTACGACTTATGGAGACCCTATGAATCAGCGACCTCCAAGAGCATCTGTCATGAACCACCCTGATCAGATCCTGCAAGTTCAGGTCTGTGGCTTCCTTTATGGAATCAATCCATCTCTTGTTTGGCCTTCCTCTTTTTCTACTCCCTGATGGTTTTCCCAGCATTATTGTCTTTTCTAGTGAATCACATCTTCTCATGATGTGTCCAAAGTATGATAAGCTCAGTTTCATGATTTTAGCTTCTAGTGACAGTTCTGGTTTAATTTGTTCTAACACCCAATTATTTGTCTTTTTCGCAGTCCATGGTATGCGCAAAGCTCTCCCCTAGCACCACATTTCAAATGAGTTGATTTTTCTCTTATCCGCCTTTTTCACTGTGCAACTTTCACATCCATACATAGAGATTGGGAATACCATGGTCTGAATGATCCTGACTTTGGTGTTCAGTGATACATCTTTGCATTTGATTTAAATTTATATCCAGCTCTTACTCCCAAAAGGAGCCTAGGGCAGCATCTTTTATAGACCCTTTCGCCTAATACCTGTATTTGCATTTTTGTAAACAATATTTCGTTGGAGAATTGCATCACAAAGTTTGGATGAATGTGAATTTTGAAAGATGGCTGTGTTTTGATTCTCATATTGTTTCACAAGCGCACATTTAATAGAGTTGGCTTTAATTGCAAAGTGAACCGAATCTCTCCTTCACTCCTAGCTTTCACATTATTCAGAACAACTTAGGCAAGATGTAAAAAGGAATTCAAAAAGTTCAGAAGAGTTCCTTGGGAAGAGAGATAGCTTGTTCAAGCACTCTGAAAATTGTAGCTCTGTGGGGGGAATAGGGTTCTCCTAATGACTCTTAGCACCCTTAACAAACTACATTTCCCAGGATTCTTTGAGGGAAGCTGTGACTATTTAAAATGGTATGATAATGCTTTAAATGTAAGAGGTGCATGTAGCTTCAGCTGCCAGTTCAGTTGGCAATAGCCTCTCCCAGAAGCTCCTGAACAGAATTTGGAATAGAGGAAACATGTCATGGTAAGTTATACCAGCTTCCTATAGCTTTGCTCATGTTTTTGTGCAACTGTTTCATTGTGTATTTAATTATGGTTGTTTCTATTTTAATGTTTGTGTAAGTGGTTGTTATACTTTGCCAACTGCTTAGAAGCCTATTTTGACATTATGTGTTTTAGTAATAATAATGTGCGGAATTGTGCAGATACTCAGAACTTGTTCTGCTATATTTGTGCAACAGGCAAGTTTTATAGGGGGGAAACGAAGCTTGGAGCAGTTATTTTCCTCAGTCTATCAATCTATCAGAGAATAACGTTTCTGCATTTTTTGCTGCGGGTTTGCCGCCACCCTATTATGGGAAGACTCGGGAAGGTTCGAGAATGTTGGTAATTGGTCAGATGGGGCATCCTTACCAATTAGGCAAGGGATTGAGCAGCTATATATAGACTGCTCCTCCCTAAAATCGCGCCCTTTTTGCCTTGCGGCACACGGTGAAAAGGGCTCTCTGGCTGTTCCTGAGTGGCTTACTTGGTTTTGAGTCGTCATTGGATTGCTTTGCTGTTCAGGTTCCTGTTTTCGATCCGCATATCCCCAGTAGTCCTCCCAGTGTGCAGGTGCGGGTGGGGGTCTCCCCCCCTTTTTGCCTCCTGTGTTGGCTGAGGGGCGGGGGTTGGGTCGATTTGCCTCTCTCCCTCCGGCCCCGAGGTATAGAGTATTTTGGCTCACAACAGCTGCTCTTTTAGCTGGGAGGTATCGGTTGCAGTGAGGCCTGAGGGGTGGTATTAATCATTTAGGCTTCCTGGTGGCATTGCAGCCTTTACTGAACTTTATATCAGTTGGCATGTGAGCCCCCCCCCAATATTTCATTTGATTCTTGATTTCATTGGATTTTATTTTATTGCCGTTCACATTTGATATTAAATCTTCATTGTTTAAAATACTTACTACCCCCCCAATTTCCCCTCTGCTTTTAATTAATTTAATTCATTAAGCCATATAGATAATCAATTTGAATTAAGTGATATTGTTTCAGTATAAATAAATAAATGTAATTTCGATCTCAATATATAATAATTATAAAAATTTTGATTTGATTTGATTGTTATACTCTACCCCCCCCCAATTTAATTTCATTGTGGCTTAATTGCTTTGGCCACTTGGGTTGTGCCTGCAATTAATTTCTTCTTATTTTAAGGTCGTGCTCGATTCAGTTTCTGGGTTACTATCTTAAAGGCAATAGGTTTGAATCGCATATTGCTAATAATTGTTGTTGTTGTTGTTGTTAATATTGTTAAGTTTTGCTGGAATTCATCATGCCACCAAAGAAGGCTCAACAAAAGAGAGGGGTTTGAGTGGTGAAGCAGGCGACTAAGCACCCCCCCCTCGCAGCAAGAGTGCCTGTCCTCCGAGGACGAAGAAGATATGGGGACAATTCATGCTTTGGTTGCAAGAGTGGAGGCTCTTGAGGAGGAGTGCAGGCGTCCTTCAGAGCCAGGGGCTGGGCCTAGTACCACCCCTTCAGGTAAGAAGTCGGCCCGCTTGGCTGCTGTCAGGCCCAGGATGTGACTCAGGAACCAGACCAACAATTGTAGTTAATTCGTGTTTTATTAGGGTAATGTCCAAACAAAGACTGCGTTTTCTCATGAAGCAATACAGGGATACAGGTCCTGCGGCATTGGGAGAAAGTTGACAGAGCAAGGGACTTGTTCCCGCCTGTTCTTTAAGAAGGGGCCAACCGGCACGCAATCTTTCGCTCCTCCTTAACTGCCCCTCAGGTACTGCCCGCCTTCCCCCCCTTCTCTCCTGTCTTTTCAGCTGTCTGCGTGTGCGCGGTGAGGGGGGAAGCATCACCCCCTCCTCTTCTGAAGTTTCCGATTCCAGGATGGGGGATAGGGGAGGAGATGATGGTAAACTGCCTCCCCGCTTTTTGGCTGTGAGCAGCCCTCCCTCTTCCCCCTCTTGCTCTGAGCCTGATCCCTGATGGGATCCCTGATGGGATGCTGGCTCCTGGCACTAGATCAATCGCACAGTCGTAAGGGCGGTGGGGGGGTAAAGTCTCTGCCTCTTTTTCATCAAACACATCTTTGAATTCTTCATACTTTGGCGGCAGGGTCACTTGCTCGATCTCTTGCACTGCCCCCGCTAAGGTGTTCTTGATTCCTTCAGGTTGACAGTTCTCCTGGCAATACTGTGAGGTGAACCACACCACCGCCTCCTTCCAACTTATTTTGGGTTCATGCTTTGCTAGCCAGGGCATTCCCAGAATCACCTCAAAGTTCAAGAGATCTGACACGTATAGCGAAATGAACTCTTCGTGCCCAGGGATTTGAAGTTTCACTTCCTCCGTGGCTTGTGTCACCCCTCCTGACTTCAGGGGTCTCCCATCGATAGTCTCCACAGCTAGGGGAGCGTCCAGTTTCCACCGGGAAATTCCATGACGCTTGACTAACTTTGCATCAATAAAATTTGTGGAGGCTCCACTGTCAATTAAGGCAGTGGAATTAAACACCACTCCTCTGGAAGTTGTAATCCGAATAGGCAAGACCAACACCCCCTTTGAGGGAGGTTGGATCGTTGGGGGGCCTTTATACAATGCTGCCCCCAGTCCACCGGCCTGCACGTGGACTGGGTGTTCTAGTTTCCCGATGGCTCGGCTTTCCCCCCTTTCAGTCCACAGTCTCTGGCCACATGGCCCGGCTTTGAACAATAAAAGCATAAACGTTCCCGGCGTTGTCTTTCCTTTTCTTCTTCCGACAGTCTTGGCCTAGCCCCTCCCTGTCCCTCAGTTGCATTACCTGCCATCCCTGTAGTGGGAAGGGTCTTGTTGCAGGATGCCGAGGCTGAGTATCTCGGGACCTCCTGCTTCCTTTCCAGGCGCCTTCCTTCCATCCGGTGATCTATCTGTAGGCATAGCCGGATGAGCCCTGGTAGGTCAGCGGGGGGGGGGAGGTCCTGGCCAACTCATCCAGGATTTCAGCATTTAATCCACTCCGGTACATAAACATCAGGGCGGTGTCATTGTAACCAGTTTCCTGGGACAGAATTTTAAAAGCGTTAGTGTACTCGGAAACAGTCCCTTTAGCTTGCTTCAGAGCGCCTAGTTGCCGCGCTACTGTTTCAGCCCTTTGCGGGTCTTGAAACATCTCGGTCATCTCCTGTATAAATCCTCTGTACCTTCCTAAGACAGTATCCTTTCTCACGAGATACGGAGTCACCCATTTTGCAGCTTCTCCCTCCAGGAGGCTAATCACGAAAGCTACTTTAGCCCCATCGTCTGGAAATTCCGTGTGCCTGACATCCAGATATAACTCACATTGAGCCACGAAGGTTGCCAACTGATCACTTTGTCCCGCGTATTTTGGGGGCAATCCAATGGGAACTTTACTACGGCAGCTGGAGGGGCTGTTCACATCTGGTCTATCGTGGCCTTCAAGGTTTGATTATCCGTCTTCAGCGCCTTGACTGCTGCTAGCAAGGCTTGAACATCCGTCTGCAAATCAGCTACCTTAGTCCTCAGGAGTTCCACTTCTTCCGTCTCAGAAGTGGGGTTCGTCCCCCCCGCTGCTCCCTTTGACATCTTGTGCCAGTCAAGTGAAGAGAGCGTTGAGGGTGATTTAGGTGGCTCTGTCAAGCTGTCAGGCCCAGGATGTGACTCAGGAACCAGACCAACAATTGTAGTTAATTCGTGTTTTATTAGGGTAATGTCCAAACAAAGACTGCGTTTTCTCATGAAGCAATACAGGGATACAGGTCCTGCGGCATTGGGAGAAAGTTGACAGAGCAAGGGACTTGTTCCCGCCTGTTCTTTAAGAACGGGCCAAACGGGCGCGCAATCTTTCGCTCCTCCTTAACTGCCCCTCAGGTACTGCCTGCCTTCCCCCCCTTCTCTCCTGTCTTTTCAGCTGTCTGCGTGTGCGCGGTGAGGGGGGAAGCATTACCCCCTCCTCTTCTGAAGTTTCCGATTCCAGGATGGGGGATAGGGGAGGGGCTGATGGTAAACTGCCTCCCCGCTTTTCGGCTGTGAGCAGCCCTCCCTCTTCCCCCTCTTGCTCTGAGCCTGAAAGAGGGGGAGGCGTGAGAATGTCCAGGGAGGGCTCAGGCTCCCCATTGCTAAGCGACCTTATCACTGGCAGTTCCTCTGTTTCGTCTTCGCTCCAAAGGGGGGAAGTTCCTCCCCCTTCCCTCTGCCATCCATCCGAATACTCTTCTCCCAACTCTCTGGGATCCAGCTCCCCGGGATTGGGACCCCAGCTCTGCCTTCCGACAGCTGCTAAGGCAACTAAATCAGGCATTCTTTCTGATTTGGTCGCCAGAATTGGTATCCTGGAAGCGCCGGCACCCGGAGATGAGTCTACCGTTCCAGCATTACAAGCATGCCCATCTGCCGCACCTCTGGCATCCACTTCTCCCCAATTTCCAGTCTCTGCTGGCGCCGGTCTTCCCCAAGAACACCTTCACCCTGTCACACCTAGCATTCAAGCTCTTCCTACTGCTCCTTCCGGGGTAGCCACACCTGCAGTGGTTGCGTCTCCAACTGCTTATGCGGGTGAGTGGTGTGCACCATCACATTCTTCTGGTATGCAGGGTCAGCAGATGCAGCAGTATCATTGCAGCTCCTCAAGCGCTAGGTGGAGCACAGCAATCCCTAGTTTATATGGGGGGTGTCTTAGTTCCACTGCAGCCTGCGCTTTCTTGGCCCACTGAGGCAGTAACTGCCTGGCAGCCGTCTGTGGCTTCAGCTAGTACATCTGCTTTTTCACTGCCTTTTCACTCTGGTGTTTATCCACAGGGTGATACGTCCCTGCCATTGGGTGATCACTTATTGTCTTCCACTAAGGAAAAGATCTGGCGTGGTGAATATATTGATATATTCACACTCCTTTTTTGGGAATCTGAAACAAAGCCTAAAGAGGGTGCTGATCCGAATGTGTGTGAGGCAGCGATAAGAAAGAAAGTTGATCGCATATGGCCTAATTGGCTTAATGCGTATACTTTATATATGGGTGTGATGACTCAGGTTTATCCATCCAGGGCCATGTCCATGATTAAATATCAGGACATTATTCATCAGGCCTATAGGGAATTCTCTGGCACCGCTTGGTTGCGGTACGATGAGAATTTTAGGCAAAGGGCGGCCTTGGAGTCTACACTTCGTTGGGATGTTGAACATCCTGGTCTTTGGCTGCGTTCTATGACGTCAGCCAGACCCTCATTGGGAGACAGGGCCGATAGCAGGCATCTGTTGGTGCGTGTGCAGACTCCACCCTCCAGTTCCAGCCAAGGCTGGCATCGGGTTCAACCCCCTCAGGTCTGTTGGACCTTCAATAGTACTGGACGCTGTTATAGGCGGCCCTGTAGGTTCAGGCACGCATGCGGACTCTGCGGTGGCACTCACCCCAGTTCTACCTGCCAGAGTGCACATCAGGCTCGCCGGGAATCAGGGGAACAGCAACAACCTAAACGTGGGTCTGGGAACAGCAGCAGTATGTCGCAAGGACAGTAGCCCCATTAGGTTGCTTCACCTAGTGAGATTATGAAACAGTTATCCCAACAAACAGGCTGCTAGGTGTCTTTGGTATGGTTTTTCAGAGGGTTTTCGTATTCCTTTTGAAGGTCCGAGGGTTCCCACTTCCCCTGCTAACCAACCTTCTGTTTTTGCTATGGCTCCTGTGGTCCTTCAAAAACTGAATAAAGAAATAGCTGCTGATAGGATTTCTGGCCCTTTTCCTTAGCCGTCCTTGTCAAATTTGAGGATTTCTCCTATTGGGATAGTTCCCAAAAAGCAGCCAGGTGAATATCGCCTTATTCATAATTTGTCTTTCCCAAAAGGTGCCTGTGTTAATGATGGTATTTCATCATTATTTACATCAGTTCGATATACTTCCTTTGATGAGGCTGTCAAGGTAGTTAGGAAGGCTGGAAAGGGTGCTTTGATGGCAAAATGTGACATCAAGTCTGCATTTTGCTTGCTCCCAGTGCATCCGGGTGATGTTGATCTATTAGGTTTTAGGTTTCAAGCCCAGTATTATGTGGATAGGGCAATGCCAATGGGATGCTGCATTTGAGACCTTCAGCACATTCCTAGAGTGGGCCTTACGGAGGAAGGCTGGTTCTTCCTTGTCTGCTCATTATCTTGACGATTTTTTGTTTGTTGGCCCTACAGGCACTTCTCATTGTCTGCATTTGATGCGGACTTTTGAGGAGTTGACTAATGAATTGGGAGTCCCTTGCGCTCAGTTTTGACTTTGAAAAAGGTTACACTTGCTCAGTTACAAGAGCTTCTGGGCCATTTAGTTTTTGCTTCTAAAGTCATTTTGCCAGGTAGAGCATTCCTTCATTGTCTTTGCGATGCCATGAAGGTAGTTCATTCTCGTTTTCATTTTATTAGGGTCACGTTAGGTATGAGAGAGGATTTTAAAATGTGGCTTACTTTTTTGGATAATTATAATGGCCTCTCCTGCTGGCGTGAGGATTTATTACTCAAAGCTGAGCTACAAGTACATTCCGATGCTGCAGGTGGCATTGGTTTCAGGGTAATTTTTAGATCTCAATGGCCCTCTGATTGGATAGCTTCTGGACTCACTTCAGACATGACCTTTTTGGAATTCTTCCCAATTGTGGTGGCTGTATATATCTGGCCTTTATCATTCCAAATTTGCACAGTGCGTTTCTGGTGTGATAATTTATCCACAGTGTGTGTTGTCAACACCCAGACTTCTAAATCTCCTCGTGTGATGCGCCTGGTGCGGGCCTTTGTATTGCAATGCTTGTATTTTAATATATTATTTCTCGCTCGCCATGTTCCAGGCTTACAGAATCATGTTGCTGATGCTCTTTCCTGCTTACAGATGGCACATTTCTGGGAATTGGCACCAGGAGCGGCTCTGGATTCGGACCCGGTCCCCTTCTTCCTGTGGAGCCTTGGGAATTAGAAGTGAGGGCTGCCATAGCCTCTGCCCTGGCTCCCAGCACCCGGAGAGCGTATCAGCGTGCTTTTGGATCTTTTCTGGCTTTTCATGCCAGTAGTGCTTTGCCTTCTGATTGGCCTATTCCTGTATCACATTTGCTGCAGTTTATGTTATATTTAAAAGGGCAAAATAATTCTGTTTCTACCATCGCCAGACACCTCTCTGCGCTGGCCTTCATTTCTTTTTTTTTTTTACAATAATTTTTATTCAAATTTTCATAAAACATAGAAAACAAAATCATAAAACATTCGAAGACAAAAAACAAAACAAAACAAAAATGATTAAACAAAAAAATAAAATAAAATAAAATGTTGACTTCCCATTTGTCACATATCAAATCAGTTATAGGTCTACAATATATAACAATCCTGTCTCTTAAATCATATTATAAAATCACTTTCCTCCAGTAGTTATCTTAATTAATCATCAAATCTCATAAACATTACTTTATTCTTTCCACAAAAAGTCAAAGAGAGGTTTCAATTCTTTAAGAAATATATCTGTCAATTTTTCTCCAAATAAACATGTCAATTAATCCATCTCGTTAATAATTATAATAATCTTATTGTCATAACCATAGTCCAAATAAACATTTCGATTAATCCATCTCATCAGAATCTGTTAGGTCCAATAATTTCAATAGCCATTATTCCATTATCCCTATTAGTTCCATCTTCCATCTTCAATAGTCCTGTTAAGTCCAGTAATTTCAGTGTCCAATCTTCCATTATCAGTATTCCATAATAATCTTGCTGTTGTAGCCATAGTCATATAATAAGAGTCTGATGGGAATTTCCTCTATCCCAAATATTTTCTTGCCATCCATTCTGAATAAGTTGCTGAAATACTGTTGTAAAGTCATATCTGTGTTCTTCTTTTTTACAAAATGCACTGGCTCATCTCTTAAGAGTTTTTCCATTGTCACATGGCTGCAGTTAATTCCATAGATTTTCTCTATATCAAGCTCCATCACATCATTCCAGTCCAGAAGATTATCCAAGCCATTGATAACTTTATCTCTAATATCTTCATTAATTTCTTCAGAGATAACGTTAAATTCCAAACAGTAGATTTTATTTCTAAAATCCATAAACTCCAGATCTTTTTCCAATTCCACATTTGTTCCAATCTCCAGGGCTTGTATCTTCCCTTTATTTTTTCTTTTCTCATCTCTGATCTCATTCTCCTCTCTCACAGGGTCCCCTATTTCTTTAAGCTCCTGCGTCATTTTGCTCCGTTCAATTTTCAGCTCCTTACTACCCTGTCGCAGGGTTTGTTTCATTATCTCAATCTCATCCATTATTTTCTGAAACATAATTACTTCCAGATTCTCAGCCACTTTCTTGATTGCCATTTTTAAAACCACGAAAACAAAGCAAAACAAAAATAAAGAAGAACCACTTCTTATTTCAGCAACAATTGGGTTAATATTCCAGGCTTGATGACATCACAGTATAAACAGAGCAACCTGCCTTATCTCTCTTGTGCAAGAATGCCAAACAAATTTAGTTCCCAGCATCAAAACAGTTAGTGGCGTCGTGAAGAAGCAGATTCGTCAAAATAAAATAGACCAAAAAGAGAATAGTCCCAGACAATATAATATTCCTCGGAATAGAAATCAGGAATAGAAATCCCTCTTCTGTTTATTATCTTTAGAATGCACTTCCAGGACAGCTTTTTGCGACAGAAACAGAGATAAGCTGTTAATTTCGTGAATAACAGAGAAGAGCTATATCTCACCCAGAAGTTGTCCAAAGCCGATCAATCTGACAAATCTCCTTTTGCTGCAACAATTTAAACCAAGTAAAAAAAATAATAAAAAGAAGGGTGCTTGCCTGTTAGTCCGTTCTCTCTTTGAAGAAAAGATAAACGTATCGCTTAAGCAGATAGAGCTTGTTAGGAAGTCCGTCCGGCATTGTTGGCTGGACCTTATCTCATAAATTAATGAAATCCAGTCCTCCCAACAAAAACAGGCTTTGAGGTTGATCTTTACGTTTCTCCCTGCCCGGGAGAAATTTCATCAGTCAAAAAAAAAAATGTTCTGACTGATTTATATCTGAATAAGCTTCTTTTGAGGCGGGAGCCCGTCCCAAAAGCAGGCACAAGCGAAGTCACCCTTCCCGGAAGTCGCTGGCCTTCATTTCTAAGGCAAGAGGATTGCAGGATCATTCTGTAGATTTTAGGGTCAGAAAGGTCCTTCAGGGTTGGTCACTTTCCGCCCACAGGCCCGCTGACCGAAGGAGGCCAATCACTCCCGATGTTCTCCTTCAGATCCTGCCTTTATTTAGGTCTATATGCTCATCACTGTATGAGTCACACCTGTTCGCCCCAGTAACTCTGGCGATGTTCTATGGTGCCTTTCGCCCTAGTGAAGTATTGGCTTCCTCGAAGCGTGATGTGTCCTACCGAGCCCTCTGCTTTGGTGATTGCACATTAGGTGCTGATATAGTTAGGCTTTCACTACGAGTCTCTAAGACTGATCAAAAGGGCCGTGGCAGTGTTATTTCATTGAATGTTTGCCAGGTTCCTGAATTATGCCCAGTTGCTGCACTGCATTTATTTTTGTCTATCAGGCCAGTGGGCCAGCGTTACCTCTTTATACATGCGGATGGTTCTGCCCTGACTCAATTTCAACTTTGGGCC
Source organism: Rhineura floridana (assembly GCF_030035675.1). Taxonomy (NCBI): domain Eukaryota; kingdom Metazoa; phylum Chordata; class Lepidosauria; order Squamata; family Rhineuridae; genus Rhineura; species Rhineura floridana. Next base: position 13,412,599 of record NC_084495.1, on the reverse strand, counting down.
GTTGTTCGGCGGGCCTTGTTGGCCAGTGGTCACAATGCGGGAGTCTATGGGCTGCATTCCTTTCGGATTGGGGCGGCTATAGCCGCTGCCCTTGTGGGCATGAGCGTTGAGGATATTCAGGCGATAGGAAGGTGGCATTCTTCCGCTTTCAAGTCTTATATCAGGTATTGATTCTAATGTGTTGTTTCTTTTCTTTTCTTAGGAGTGCTGAGCCTTCCAGTGCCTGCGAGGGTCGTCCTGTGTGGCCACTCGATCTTATTTTGGGCCCATCGGAGGGCCTTCTCTTCTACTGCAGCTTTCTGCTAGAGCAACAGTTAGCTGGGAGGCTCAGAGGGGTATGCTGTGGGATGCGTTCATGCCGTTGGTGTGCCGTATTATGTCATCGACTAATAGGCCCCATGTTCTGGTGGTTCATTTAGGTGAAAATGATTTGGTGCAGGTATGGATCTGCTGCTTAAGATCACATAGGATTTCACTGGACTCATCCAGTCATATCCGGACCTTGTTTTAGTGTGGTCCGATATGCTGGTGAGAAGAATTTGGAGGGGTGCACAGCACCCTAACAGAATCAACAGATCCAGAAAGTGGGTGAATAGGAAGGTTAGGAATTTGGTTTTGTCTTTAGGTGGTGCTTATATCCCGCATGATAGGATTCGCTTTCATTCACCACATTTGTTTCGAGATGATGGTGTCCATCTCTCGGAGAGTGGGTGTGATTTATTATTGGAGGATTATAGGTTGGGTTTGGGGGCTTTGTTTTCTTTGGGTTGAGGGGACCAAGCTTCAGCTGATCCCCTCTTGTGGTGTCAAATTCGGGCAGGTGAGGTAATTGGGGTTAAAAATTGAGGCGGCTGAGGCATTTTGGTAAAGGACACCCCTCTGGTGAAACATCAAGGCGTAATGTCTGGTGTGGATCTGGGGAGTGTCCACGTGGGATCAGCTTGCGCATCATGGTGAATGCCTGTACGGCAGGGCCAGGATGTGGAGGTTGGAACCACATACCTGACTCCAATTGCAAGGAGGGAGAAGTTTTCCCACATCCTTGACTGGGGAGTTGCAGTACGATGTGACTGACTTGCCTTCTGGTCTGGAGGGTCTATACCCTCATAGATAGGTTGAGCCTCACCTGCCCGAAGTATTTGATATTCATTAATTGGTTGATTTGAATTTGATTGATTATGTGTTATATTTTAATAAATATAACATTTCTCCATATATGTGTCACGAGTCTTCTTTGGTGTGGTGGCAAATTGTAGTTTCCCATTGACAGAAATAATAGATGGCCATTGCTGTTCTGCAATATATTAAAGAGTAAATTACCTTCCATTCTTCTGTCAGGTTTGTATTAACTAAACTTTAAATACACACAAAGACAGTGCAATGAAAAATAAAGTATGATAAATCACAAGGGGTTCTCAATATTTCATAAAATAGGGATTGAATAAAAGGTTCAGGTGCTTCCCAAAATGTTTCTGGATGTTCAAACACATTTCAAATGTAAGGATGATATTACAAATTAAATAAACTGTTTTTCTATGACATTTAACTTGGCAGGTCTAACAGAAACCAGTGTGGAAATCAATTTTCAGTAACTAGAATGGCTATTAACTTTGGGGGCATGAACAGTTTAATTATGGAAGTCTGATAGAAGTTGACAAGTCACATCTGTGACTTTCTTATAAAGAAAACTGTGATAATTCAAGGATTCTAGAATATCACAACTGCTTTTTATTAATAGTGCCTACTGCCTACAATGTCGGCTCTGTCCAATTTTAATCTCATTGCTCGATGCATTTTCAAAGGTTTTTGCAAGCAGCGGCAACGTATATGCATTTAGTTCTGTAACGGCAGAGAGAGATTTTCCTGCACAACTGCCTTCCTCTCCATAAAAATGTGTGTTTCTATATACTGACATTCTTTTCTTCTAATTGTCTGAATAATTCATATTGAAATAATATTCATTCAATAGTGCAATATAATAACATGATCACCCATTTCCCCCATGTTATAACAAGATAGCTCTATACTTTTTGTATGACAACTAACAGAGGGACTAGCTAGATGGCAAAAGTTTGGAAGTGACATTCAGAATAACAGAGTAGAAATAAAGGACTGCAAGCCGAAAGAAAAGAGCCACTAGTGCTGTTCTGCAAATGCTTCCTGAAGAGTTCACACCATTCTTCAGTAGCTAGATGCTTTAGACATCCTCATGCTTCTGCCTATGCAGGTGGAAGAACAACTTTGGATTTAGCTTCTAAAAAGCACCACCCTTCCATTAGCAGATAATGTCTGTGCAGAAAACACTTTGGATCCAACCTCATGTCTTCATAAAGTGCCCAGGTTTGTATTTGTGTGATATGAAGAACAAGTGGCTTTGGCTGCCCATTAGCTACCAGGCCAAGTTCAAGGTTCCCGTTTTTGTGTACAAAGCCCTATACAGCTTGGGACCAGGCAGAGCTTGGAAAAGTTACTTTTTTGACCTACAACTCCCATCAGCCCCAGCCAGCATGGCCACTGGATTGGGCTGATGGGAGCTGTAGTTCAAAAAAGCAACTTTTCCAAGCTCTGGGACCAGGTTACCTAAAAGATTGTCTTACCCCTTCTATACCCAGTCAATCACTGCCCTCTGCAGATAACATCTTATCAGGAGGACCACTCCGCACAACATAGGAAGTGGACTTTTAGTGTTGTGGCACTGGCACTTTGGAATCCCCTCTCCTTAAATATTAGATAGGCACCATCTCTGTTTTCTTTTAGCTCCAATTGAAGACCTTCCTCTTTCAACAAGCCTTTTAAGTAGGGATCTTATCCCAGTCTGTCTGTGTTGAAATTGCTTTTTAAGATGTTTTTAAAGATATTTTAAAGATGTTTACTTTAATATGTTTTTTAAAGATGTTTTGTTTTAATATGTTTTCAAGTCTTTTGTTTTTATGATGTTTTAAAGTGCTTTTAGTGTTTTTTAGTTTGCCGCCCTAGGCTCCTTCTTGAAGGAAGGGCAGAATATACATTTTATAAATAAATAAACAAGTCATGAATGCATTCTGTCATTATCCCAGAGGAGGTGATAGAGTTTACTTTACTGGAGAGCCAGATAAAAAATGTTATTCAAGAAGACAAGATGGTGTCAATCTGCTTGCCACACATTAGAGAAATAACAAGAAGAGGTTTCAAACCAAGACATTCTTCTCTTGGCATTAGCCAAACAGGAGTAGACCTGGGCTGTTATGATGTTCAAATACTAATGAAGTGTTATTTGTAATATTGAGATGATGGTGGATGTTGAGATAAAATACACATTTAAATATGTATTTTGAGATCACACAAACACTTAAATGCATTTTAAAATTCATATTGAAATGCATATTTTGAGGATTTTTAAAAAACAAAATGACAGATTAATATTGAAATGGAATGAAATGATGGGTAAAAACTCAAGTGACATTGACTGGAAATAGACAGATTGTCCTACCTCTGGATCTAATGTGTGTGTTGGGGTGGGGCTGTTTTCTGATCTCAATTATAAGAATGTTGGAGATGCAGATGTAGGCCAACATCATTAGCCTATATAAAATTGTATAAAATACTGGAAAAGGAGTAAAATGCAGTACCTTGCTTGAAGCACTAAGTCCTATATGATAAAGAATGTTAGAACTCTGTAAAAATTCCTCTGTTTCACAAAGCCTTAAGTAAGCAGCTACAGTTTTTACAGAAATTGTTGTTTTGGAGAGTATTTTGTGTGTGTAACTTCACAGAACTAATCTACCATTGGGACACTGGCCAACTGAAGTGGTTCATCTCTGAATTTAAGGAGCATCGATAGGGGTAAGTGGTCACTATCACCACGTACACCTATGCAGCAACTTAACACGAAGTTCAACAGGTTATAGGAAACCATAAAATAATCGATGATAGAAGCCCCTGACTTCGTTACAAAGGTATATTCACTGCTCCTGTCCCCCTGTACACTCCCATTTAATATCACCAGGTCTAGGGTATTTGTCATCCGTAATAGGCACAGTCCCGCGAAATTGCATTTCTAATCTTTAGCCTGTCTAATGGGGAGAGGGTGAGCAGTCTCCAGTTTTGGGGGGACAAGATGGAAATGGGAATACAATCCTTCATCATTGGGGCCAGTTCTCACGTTAAAATCTCCGGCCACTATGACGTGGGCAAGGGGAAAATCCCTCGTCAGCCTGCTAATAAACCTCTCCAACTTCCCCCAGGGGGCCATAATTTCCTGTTTCCCAGATCAAGGGGGGAAGGTATACGTTAATTAATAATAGGTGGTGTACGGAGGATTTAAGCAGCAGGGCGATCGCAATATTATCTAGTTCCCCAATTTTCCTAGTGTGTATTCCAAATTTATTCGAGACTAATATTGCTAGACTGCCTTTAGGGCGTCCCCCCCGGCACTGGGGATTGCATCGAGGGAGTATGCAGCAAAGCCGCTCACCTCTGGCTCTTCTCTCAACCAAGTTTCCTGGATAAAAATGATGTCGTAACTGTTAATATGTATAAGAAAAGCTGGATCAGCACACTTATTTGCCCAACCCACAATGTTCCAAGATAACATCAATACTTGGGCATGCCGGGTAGGCTTCTGTCAAAAAAGGGATGAGACGGACATTCCTCCCATGCTGAGTGCGGGACTAGCCTTCTCGTCAGGATCTGGGGTGAGGACTCAATTGTCTATCTCTGATCGCTTATCCAGGGTTACATGTAATAGATTTTTAGCAATCTCAGATTTCCCACGCTCTGCCAAGTCTTTTTCTAAGAACTCAATCTCCTCAAACTTGGGCTCCATCTGCTGACATTTGAGCAACATCGAGCCGGGTACTTGCTTTGAGAGTCATTCCAGTTGTTTACTAATTTCATTCTCCTCCAGTTCATTCTCCTCCAGAATTCTCATCTCAGCCCAAGAGGGCGTCGGTTTAATCAGTGTAGGATTTCTATGGATAGAGGGATGCATCATAGGGGTCTCACTATACTCTTGTTTATTGGCCACATAGTTGATATCTGCCAAGACCTGGATGCATTTAGCTCCAGGCATCCTTTCTTGTGGTAACTTCCAGTCATTCGGGTATGCCTCCTTTTGGGCCATAACCTTATGTTCCTCATCCACTCTTGGCACCACACTTAATATCCTGCCTTTGTTTTGGTTGATAACTATCAGGCGGGTTTTCAGGTCTTCCAACCTCATTAGTATCTCCTTTTGTGCCTCCATAGGTAACGCTCCAAATGAGTCCAGGAGCCTGCTTTCTTCAATGTCAGCTGGGGTTGCCTCATTGCCGGGAGAATATCTTGTAATTACATCCGTGCCATCCTGGCCACCCTAAACTGGCTGTTGTGAAGCTGCTACAATACACACTACCTGACCACTTCTTAATCATTTTCAGGTAAGAAAAAGCAATAGACAACCCCCTGCTTCCTCCCCTTGAAAATATGACACTCATATCAATATTGGTTTTAGTTGGACTAATGAATATATTTCTTAATATGGATCATGGAGAAAAAATGATTCCTTTTACTTTCCCCACAAAAGCCCTTGGGCCTGCAATTTCGCAGACTTACTCCAGTCTGCAGGTGCTCCTGTGCCTGCAAATTTTATCTGCTTCTGCCAAAAAGGGGGGTATAGCTGTTTTCTTTTTATTTCATTATTGTTCCACGTAAGAGTGAATAGGGAACACGGAGCTTTGTTTTATACAGAGTAGCTCAGAACCAGAATTACAGATTGAAGAATACAGAGCATCGAGTGACTCAGAAACAGATTGGATTAAAAATATAGATACAAGGTGAATCTTGGGGTCTGTGCATACCCCTAATACAGGGAGAATGGGAGAGAGATACATACACAGAATCTCATATGAATTAGGATTAGTAATCTGCAGATGGTGGAGAATTCATTAGCACTCGCTTATCAGCCCTGGGAGCATTCTATGGCCTAGCTGGCATGTAGCTTGAAAATAAATGTATGAGGCCTGGGCAAGTTTTCTCTGAATATGGATATCATATATGTAATTGTACCATCCTAGATTCATAGCCATTCATAATACAGGCAGCCACAGTTATTTCCCAGTCAATCATGACTTTCAGATTGTGATGGTAACCAACCGCGGTAGCCCCATGGAATACACACAGCTTGCCTAGTGCAAATTGATGCTGGGACTGGGAGCAAAAATATTGTTTATTATTTTCTTTGCACACAGCTTTCCAAGAGAGATCTCTGGGAATTTGCATTTATTCATGCATGGTACCTGTATGCCACTTTTCTTTTGCACTTGGTAGCTTTGTCTTTTCATTTGTCTGTATATTTGGTTAGAGACATTGCCACATTCACAGAGATTTGGCAATTACTCAGAATCCATGAGCTAAAGTGTGTCTGCATCAAGCCAAGGGAATAAGTAGATTACAGAAGTGGCTGTCTACAGGGTAAGTACCATTCACCTTGTTTGTTTATTTAAAACATCAGCTTAAACTGAACTAAGGGCACAGTAAAGGCTAGGAGTGAGTGAATCTGATCATTTTGGCCTCTCTGTTTCTCATTTTTCCAATCTTAAAGTTCAGTTTGCTGTATTTCTACAAGAGAGGATATGATAGAGGTGTATAAGATTAGGCACAGTGTAGAGAAAGTTGAAGGAGATAAGTTTTTCTCCCTCTCATAACACCAGAACTCGGGGACATGCAATGAAGCTGACTGTTGGAAGATCAGACAAAAGAAAGAACTTCTTTACACATCACATTGTTAAACTATGGCGGTTAAAAGAAAAGAAGAAAAATAGATTATTGTCATGGCCCCGTCAGAGGACTCCTCAGATGAGGATGACTCGGGAGTAACAGCAGCAGACCCAGGAGCAGCAGACTCAGAAGGAGACACAGAGGAGCCTCCTGAGAATCCAGCTCCTTCTCCCCCTCAGCTGCAGAGCACCCCAGATACAGCAGAGTCCCTGCAGCCAGACACAGACAGTGAACAGGATACTCCCCCCTCACCTGCAGAACGTAGACAGCAGAAGGTCAGGCAGAAGAGGGGCAGGCCTGTCTCCTTAAGGCCCAAACGCTGAGGGCTCACACCTGCTGTCAACCCTGCTCTTTATAAGGCACACCTTGGCTGCAGCTTGTTGCTGACTGCAACGTCAGGTGTGGCTTGTGTGTTCCTAGTTTCCTGGCACTCTCTTTCGGACTGACCCCTTGGCACTTGATCCTGGACCTCTACTGACCTCACTTCTGGACTCCTGACTCGGCAAGTAAGAATTCCTGAACCTTTGATTATTGCAGATGTTTATTCAATAGCTTTACATGAATTGTATAAGACATTCAGTGGAATATTCAGCAAAACTTTTACAGTCTTTATTCATCAATAGTGGTGTTTTAAAAAGTGTTATTCCAAATGATTCATCACCTGTCGCTGATACTGGCTGCAAGGGTGAAATTAAGTCCACATTCACACTGTACATTTATTCCACTATTATTCTACTCTCAACAGTTGTGGTTTCCCCCAAAGAATCCTGGGAAGTGTAGTTTGTGAAGGGTGGTGAGAATTCTTAGGAGACCCCTATTCTCCTCACAGACCCACAATTCCCAGAGTTCCCTGGGGACAGGGTT